>NC_056738.1:279338482-279638482 GCF_019279795.1 Protopterus annectens | reverse complement strand
TCTTTACTGATGGGTTCGGTTCTGACCACGTGGAACCAACTCGGCTGTTATACATAGCTCGCACCAGCCAAAAACTTTCGAGCTAAGCCTCTACCCATAATTCCTCTCTTCTCATTACCTCAGATCGAGTTTGCCTAGTAGTTAGGAAAATACAGAAGCCCTGTCTAAGGTATAATCCTATAATATCCCAGGACTAGGTCCGAACTTCCAGGAATCTTTTGGAAGGGGCAGGGGGGTGGGATGTCAAGAATGAATAAAGATCGACAACACAGATAGAACATTATGGTAAGAACATAACTTCTTTATCTGATGTTGTCAATCTTCATTCATTCTTGACCGATGGGACTGAGTCCCCAGCTACTTTAGATCCTAGGCGGCCCTAAGGAAGGATATTCCTGAGCCAAAAGATGCTCTTTCCCTGGAGACCACGTCTAATTTGTAATGAGTGATAAAGGTATGTGAAGTAGCCCAAGTTGCAGCTGCACATATGTCTTCCATAGAAGCTCTGCAATGGAAGACTGCTGAAGTGGAAACAGATCTAGTAGAATAAGTTCTAACTGTAGCTGACAGCTTGAGTTTATGTTGGTTGTGTATAAAGGTAATGCTGTCTCTTAGCAATTTTGACAAGTTGACAAGCAGACCTTTGATACAGGTTTGCCCAATATGGGTCCTGAAAATGATAGAAATAGTTGGTCTGATTTTCTAGAAGATTTTGTTGTGTCCAAATGAAAACATAATTGTCTGAGGACCTCCAACAAGTGTAAACAGTACTCTCCTTTGTTTATAAAATTTAGGAATAAGACCGGTAAGTCTATAGACTCTGATATCACTTTGGAAGGAAGGTGGGATTGGTTCTGAGTAATACTCTTTGTGAAAAATGATATAGGGATGGTTCACACATAAAGACTGTAACTCTGAAATTCTCCTAGCAGACTTGATAGCTACTAGGAAGAGGGTCTTCCAAGATAAAAACTTTATGTCACAAGTAGTTGCTGACTCAAAGGTTTGTCAGACTGGACACTGTAAGACCAAGGTCAAATCCAATGGCATTGTATGGTCTTTGAAAGGGGGTTTTAAATGCAGAGCGCCTTTAAGAAAAATTCTGTACAGATGATGAGACATCAAGGAATGGTCTTCAAAGCCATTATGAACATTTCAAATGGCAGACAAATGAACCTTAATTGTAGACGCAGAGGCTCCCATTTCAAACAAGGTAGCTAAATATTCCAAAACATAATCAACTGATGCCAAGAAAGGGTCTATGCAGTTTATACACACCCAAATTGAAAATATTTTCCATTTGCTTAGATACAGCTTCCTGGATGATGGTTTATGGGAAGCCAGAATTACCTTTTGCACTGGAGAGGACAAGTCAATCTGCCTGGCAAGTACTGGAATTGGAGAAACCAAGCTGTCAGCTTGAGATTTAGAAGACTGGAATGCACCAGGCCCTGAGTGTGAGACAGTAGGTCCAGAGTCCACAGGCGATGAACCAGATGAGGCCAAAGAAAGGGGAACCAGACTTGATGAGGCCAGTAAGATGCAATGAGAATCACTTTGCTTCTCAACCATTCCTCAGAAACTGGGGGAATCAGTGGAATTGGGGGAAAAGCATACAGGAGTCCCAGGGCCAATCGAGAAGAAGTGTTTCTCTCAGGGACTCCCTATGAGAGGGGATTAGGGCAAAGTAGCTGCTGCATTTGTGGTTAATGGGAGAAGCAGACAGGTCACAGGAAGGCTGACCCCATAGATGAAAGATCTTCATCGCTACATTGGGATTGAGAGACCAGTCGTGAGGCAGGAGGATACATCTGCTCAGTTTGTCCGCAATCACAGTGGAGTTCCCTGAGATATGCGTTGCTATCAGAAAGTGGTTGGGAAGTGATTGCCCATTGCCAAATCCTTACAGCTGCCTGACAAAGAGGGTAGGACCTGGTCCCCTGTTTGTTGATATACCAGACTATGGACATGTTGTCTGACTGGATTGCAATTGTCCCCAAAGGAAGGACAGCCTGGAGTACTTGCAATGCAGAAAGCACTGTCCTCAATTCTAGGACTTTGATGTGCAAATTGGCCTCTTGTGGGGACCAAGTGCCTTGGAACAGTCTTTACCAGAAAATGCCCCCCACCCTATCTTGGAAACGTCCGTGGTCACTAAAGCCTTGGGCTAAAAGGGGGAGAAGGGACAACCCCATAGATTCTCTTCTGGCTTCATCCACCAAGATAAATCCTTTCTGCAGCAATTTGTTATCAAGACTGGATGGGACATGGGGTACGTTAGAAGTGACCATTGTGATGCCAAGAGCCATTGAAGCAGCATCATGCATTACCTCGCTAGAGGAACTACCATTATCGTTGCTGCCATTGTTCACAGAGCTTGTAGTACCAGGTGAGCAGAAATTTTGTTTTGGGAAATGATTACTCGAAGTTGCGATCTTAGTTTCAACAGTCTGTGGACAGGAAGGGAGGCTACAGAGGATACTATATTTAATCTTGCACCGATGAACTCCAGATCCTGCATGGAAGTCAATTGTGACTTTTCTTTGTTGACTGAAATGCATAGTGTTTCGGCAAGATATAGAATGAAGTCTATGGCGTAAAGCAGTTGATGCCTGGAGGGAGCAGTGAGGAGTCAGTTATCTAGATATGGAAACACCCAGAATCCCTGTAGTCTCAAATGAGCTGTTATAGCTGCCATGCATTTGGTGAACACCCAGGGGGCTGTTGTGAGACTGAAAGGCAGTGCTCGAAATTGGTAATGAATGGCTCCTAGCCAGAGGCAGAAATATCTTCTGGAGCGCTTGTCCATCTTTATGTGGTAATACACATCCTGAAGATCTAAAGAGCACACCCAATCATCCTTCTCTAAAAGGGAAGGATTGACTGAACTGTGACCATCCAGAATTTTGTCTGTTGTACAAATTTGTTCAATAGGCTGATATCCAAGATTGATCTCCAGTCCCGTCTTTTTTGGCACTAAAAAGAATCTTGACTAAAATCTGGATCCTATTTGGTCTGTTGGGACTACTTGGATGACTCTTTTTTGAAGTAAGTTTTGAATCTCTACTGCTGCTAGATCCCTTTGACTTGGTGGAACATCAGGGATTCACTTTTGGGATTTTGGAAAAAGATTGAAGGGAATGTGATAACCTCTGGTAATTATTTTCTGCACCCAGGTGTCCGAGGTTATTGTAAGCCAGGCTGAATGATGCAGAGAGAATCTTCCCCCGACTGCATCCAGAGGTAAGCAATCGGGCCTCTGTTCAGGAGCGCTGATAGGGTTGTCCAGGAAAGGAATCTCTGGAACCCTGGTTATACAGATCCCCTCTGCCACAGGGGGGGCATTTTCCAGAAGAATTCCCTCCTCTACCTTGGGGGGAAAACCCACCACATGTGTCCCAAAAAGGTCCCTGGGTTTTCTTGAACCACATTTTTCTACTCCTCTGATTCCTGTAGTAAGGTTGTTGTGGAGCGGAAAAACAAATACCCATAGCAGAAAGGGTCTTTCCATCTTTTCCACACCTGGCTAGTGTGTTTCTGACTTTTGTGCCAAACAAGGAAGTATCATCAACAGGAGCACTAATAAAGGAAGACTTAAAGGGTTCCGCAAAATCACACAAGCGCATCTGGGTATGACGCCTAATGGCAATGTCTGTACAATAAGCCGCATGGACAAATTTGAGATCGACTCCAGGGAGGCAAGCTGAGAGGCAACCTTATTTTGAACCTCATCAGATACTGCTCCTACAAGGGTGTCTGAAAGCTCAGTTATCAGATCCCTTTGGAGTCTAGTAAAGTGTGCCAAGAAGTTCAAGGACTGAATAGCGAAGGTAGATGAAGCAAAAACCCGCTTCCCAAATCTATCCATTGCCCGAGACTCTCAATTAGGAAGATGGAGAGTTGAACTCTCCTCAGCAAATTCCTTTTTGATGGCTGCCACCACCATGGCATCCACTGCTAGACCCTTAGACCAATGGGGCTGATCTTCTAGGACTGAAATAATCTTATCCAGTCTCCAGAGAATAGGCTTTGTGGAGTCAGGAGCCTTCCGCACTCACTGAACTATCAACTTAACAAGGTCATCAGTGGGCAGGGTCACCCAAGAAGTAGAAGGATGGGCACAAAAAGCTTGCAAGAACATAGATTTTTCAGAGGATGGGTTTTAAGGCTTGCAATCACCCCTCTATTTTAATATTTCCAGGATGTCTCCAAAAGAGACATCTTCCGGGGGTGATGGTGGGTACCCTTCTCCTTCATCATAATCTGTGTGACTGATTCTTTTGGAGAAATCAGGTGCTTCCTCTTGCACATCATCTTATGGGGTGGCTCCTCAGGGGGAGGTTCTGAGGAGGACTCCAAAGAGGGAGGACATGAACCGGGGTGTCTTGCAGCTCTTGTACCCACTGTCCAGATGTAGCAGATTGTGACAGCTGCGAACCAGAAGAAATGAAATTATGGCACTCTGATGAGGATGGAACTAGCTGGAAGCTTGCAAAGGCCAAAGCTCTTTCCATAATCTAGAAGACAGGCCCTCCCGAAGAGGGATGGGCATCCGGAACCAAGAAAAACAACCTTGGATCCGGGATAACACCCTGCTCTGACGAGCCGTCACCCAGAGTAGGAGCCAAGAGAGGGCTTGAAACTGACATGGCCTTGACAGTCATAGACAGCACCATAGAAACAACCAGAACTAGTCCAAGGATCTCGGAACTAACAGCCAAACCACGGTCCCGGGTGCATGACGGATCCGTATGAGCCGAAGACCAGAGAGTTTACTCCGGCACTGATGTGAGGTCCACCATTGGCACCAAAGTATCTGGTACCAGGAGTGTCAAAGTTGGGGATTCCAAGCCCTGAAAGGAGGTTGAAGGTGGATAAACTGGAGGAGTCCTTAGAGAATAAGCCTTAGTTCCAGGTGGGCTTAGCTGTTGACTCAAAAAATGGTCTACTGAAGGGGAATATCTATTCCTGGGAATAATTGTCAATTCGACTTTCATCACCATAGGTTGTTGTATGGAAGTGGAATGTAGAACCAAATAAGGGGATAGTGGTGGTTGTACAGAACTATTGTCTGTGCTAAAGAGGTTGCCGTTGGCATCGAAGCAATGGTCGGTGCAATAGAGTCTGAGTTGGTTCAATGACTGATGACACAAATGTGGATTTAGTCGTTTTCGGTGCCGGAGGTGATGATACTGTTATTTTTGGTACTTTGGCTTTCAGTTCCAAAGAAACCATCGGAACCTGTGTTTTTTGGGACTTTACTTCATGTGCAGTAGGGGAGGTTGGAACCGAGTGGCTTCTTTTCTTCACATCTGGCTTAGGAGATTTTGAAATCTCTGCCTTAGATAGGGCTTCAGTAAAAGGACATTTTAATAAGATTTTTAATATAAGCTTACTGGGCCTCTCTGCTAAAGTATGGGCACTAAAGCCCTGACAAATAGTACAAGTTATGTCCAAGTGAGGGGCACCCAAACAGTACATGCAAGAAAGATTTCCATCAGAATTAGGCATCTTTCTGCCACAGTCCCTGACACTGCCTGAATCCAGATGTCCTCTTTTGTTTCTCTGCCATATCCAAAAAAACAGTTGGGTCACAGATATACACATTCACACACCAAACAGAGGAAGGGAAAGAAAGGAATTATTATTATTTTTTTTTTAACAGATATACCAACAATACATACATACATACATACATACAGATGTTTCAAGCACAGGCATTAATGCCCTTCTAGCTTGCCAATATACCAAAACACTTGTTCCCAGAATAAGTCTCCAGGCTGTTCTTAAAAATACCTAAACTAGTACTCGCTTTAATGTAATTTGGTAGTCTGTTCCAAGCATCAGCTACTCTGTCAGAGAACCAATTAGTACACTTCTCACTCCTATAGAATTTTCTACATAGGTTATCTGATAATTCTCTAGTACATTTTGATAACTCTAAACATTCCCAGAGGTAGTTGTCCCTAAATGCCCCATATACCTGAATAAGATCACCTCTTAAATATCTGTAAGAGACACTGTACAAGTTCAGATATTTTAGTCTTTCATAATAACTTAGATTTTTACATCCATGGATGCCCTTGGTATATTTCCGCTGTACTCTTTCCAGTTTATTCATGCTTGTTTTCCTACAGGGTTTCCATATTGTTATTCTATACTCAAGTTTTGGTCTAATGTAACTAACAAACAATGACTTCATTATGTTTGACTTCCTAGACTTTATAAATCTTTTTATACAACCTATATTTCTATAATTAGAAGTTATGTACATACCATAACGTTCCATGTTAGTTGTCTTCTCTCGCCTTCTTTCTTGCTGGATGGGTTCACTCGGCACTTGCTAAGCTCGAGAACTCATTTTACCAGCTTGAGGCAACCCTATATCCCATGATGCAAGGCATGACTACCTCAGATCTCGTTTGGTAGCTAGAAAAAAGCCCTGCCAAAAACACTTCTTCCCAAGGAAGAAGAATACTAAATGTAGGAGAAACTAGGCCAATAGCTGCTAACAATAATGAGTGTTCCTACTGGAAACTCTTGGAAAGAGTGACAATACCCCCAAAAAAGGGTACAACCTCAAGATCAGTCCAGGCCAGGGGGAAGGAGGGAGGGACGCAAGAAAGAAGGCGAGAGAAGACAACTAACATGGAACGTTATGGTATGTACATAACTTCTAAATGTTAAGTTGTCAACTCGCCTTCATTCTTGCTGGATGGGACCGCGTCCCTAGCACCTCTATCCTGGGTGGCTCAATGGAACAGACTCTTGAGAACTGTGGAACCAAACTTAGCCCTGTCCCTGGAGGCCAAGTCCAATTTGTAATGAGAGACAAAGGTGTGAGGAGTGGCCCAAGTGGCTGCTGCACAAACGGTGTCAATAGGTAGCCTATCCTGAAAGGCTGTGGATGTGGGCAGGCTCCTGGTAGAATGTGCTTTTGGTTTTGAGGACAGTTGCTTGCCTCTAAGAAGATAAACATAAGAAATGATAGAAGACAGCCATCTGGATAAGGTCACTTTAGAGACTGGGAGACCTTTTCTGTTCTCTGCATAGGAAAGAAATAGTTGATCAGATTTTCTGAATTGTTTAGTTCTGTCCAAATAATATCTGAGTTGACGATGGACATCCAAGCAATGAAGTTTTTGTTCAGCTTTGTCCGAATAGTTAGGGAAAAAGACTGGCAAATCAACAGATTGATTAATATTCGTCTGGGAAGCAACTTTGGGCAAAAAAGATGGATTAGTTCTTAGAGATACCCTATCTTTGTGAAAAACCAAGTATGGGGAACTGACAGAAAGGGCCTGAAGTTCAGAAACCCTTTTAGCTGAAGTAACAGCAACCAAGAAAATTGTTTTCCAGGAAAGAAACTTTAACGAGCATGTAGCAGCCGGTTCGAAGGGGGGTAGAATCAAGGATGCCAGCATTAAATTCAAATCCCATTGCGGAGGAGGATCTCTGATTGGAGGCTTCAGGAGAAAGATACCCCTCAGAAAGGCTTTGCAAAGCTTGTGGGACATTATGTTTTGATCTACTAAACCAACATGAAAATTAGAGATAGCTGCCAATTGGACTTTAACTGTAGAAGAAGAAGACCCTGATTGAAAAATCTCTGCTAAGAAGTCCAAAACTGAATGCACTGGAGCAGTAAAGGGATCTATGTGTTTAGACTTTGCCCAGAAAGAAAAACGTTTCCACTTACTAGCATAAATCTTTCTGGTGGAGGACTTTAGAGAAGCTACTATGATATTTCTAACGGGGTTAGAGATCATAGGAAGCCTGGCTAAGGAAGGAAGTGGAGCAACCAAGCAGTGAGGTTGAGAGAATGAATGGCCCGGTGCAGTTGACCCGACTGGTGGGTCAGAAGATCTGGAACTGGGTCCAGATGCCAAGGCTGCGCCAGGAGATGACGATGCAGGGACGGAAACCAAATTTGTCGAGGCCAGTAAGGGGCAATGATGATCAACTTGGCTCTCAATACGGTAGCTTTCTGAATAACTTGTGGTATCAGTGGAAATGGAGGAAAGGCATACAGAAGTCCCCGAGGCCAATCCTGGGTCAGAGAGTCTCTCGGGGAATGGCCTGGTAGAGGAAAGAGGGTGAAGAAGTCCGGGCATTTGCTGTTTTGGGGTGTAGCAAAAAGGTCGCAGGAAGGGAAGCCCCACTTCTGAAAAATCTCGTCCACTACCGATTGTTTGAGAGACCACTCATGTGGCATGAGAACAGCTCTGCTCAGTCTGTCCGCTAAGAGGTTGGATCTCCCGGGGATATGCGTTGCTATCAGAAACCGATGAGAGGAGATTGCCCATTGCCAAAGTCTGAGAGCTTCTCGACACAGTGGATAGGACCTGGTCCCGCCCTGCTTGTTGATATACCAGACTACAGACATGTTGTCCGTCTGAACTGCAATAGTCCCTAAGGGAAGAAAGTCGCTGAGGGCTTGCAACGTTAAAAGCACTGCTCTCATCTCTAGGACATTTATGTGCAGATGGTATTCTATGGGTTGCCAAGTCCCATGGACCATCCTGCCCTGATAATGCCCCCCCCACCCGATCAGAGAGGCATCCGAAGTGACTGTGGCAACCGGAACTGGGGGAACAAACAGTCGGCCCTGATGGAGCAGAGGAGAAGACATCCACCAGGTTAGATGACTCTTGCATGATTGCGTGACGAAAATCTCGTGACTCATGGGGAGCTGCTGGAATGACCACTGAGCGAACAACATCCACTGCAGAAGCCGCATGTGGAAGCGGGCTAATGGTAGTAGTACAATGGCCGCAGCCATAAGACCCAGAACCTTCAGGACAAATTTGGCTCTGATCTTCTTGCTGAGTAATATGATCTGAACATACTTCTGGATGTCCAGAATTCTTTGTTTTGTGAGTCTGGCTGATATGCTGACAGTGTTTAATTCTGCGCCTATAAAGGTAATAGATTGGCAAGGCAACAGAGAAGATTTTTCGAAGTTTATTGAAATCCCCAATTGTTTGCAGGTTTGCAGAGTGTAGTCTCTGGCCTCGAGAAGTTGATGCCTGGTGGTGGCGGAGAGGAGCCAGTCATCTAGATACGGAAACACCTGGAATCCTTGACGTCTCAGATGAGCCGTAACCACTGCCATACATTTGGTAAACACTCTGGGGGCTGTAGTGAGGCCAAAGGGCAGGGCTCTGAATTGAAAATGACTGGACCCCAGCCAAAAGCGGAGAAACCTTCTGGAGTGCCTGTGAATCTTTATATGATAGTACGCATCCTGAAGGTCTATTGAGCACATCCAGTTGTCCTTGCCCAAAAAGGGTAGAATGGACTGAAGCGTGACCATCCGGAACCTGGCCTTCTTGACAAACTTGTTTAGTTTGCTGAGGTCCAAAATTGGTCTCCAATCTCCCATCCTTTTGGGGACCAAAAAGAATCTTGAGTAGATGCCGGATCCTTCTTGGTCTGCTGGCACAAGTTGGATGGCTCTTTTTGCTAGGAGCTTTGATACCTCCTGCTTTGCCAATTCCCTTAGACCGGGTGAGACGTCTGGAAGGGATTGGTGAGGAATGGGAAACCTCTCGAAAGGGATATTGTAGCCCTTGGATATGATCGACTGTACCCATTTGTCTTGAGAGAGGGAACGCCAGGCTATTGGGTACAGCGACAATCTTCCCCCGACTGCCTCCAAGGGTGGGCAGTCGGGCAACACCTCAGGGATGCTGGAAGGGTTTATCAGGGAGAGGCTCCCTGCTACCCTGATTCTGCGGACCCCCTCTGCCCCTAGGGTGGCACCTATTATTATCACCCCCTCTGCCTCTGGGGGTAAACTGACCACGTGTGTCTGGCGTGACTCCTTGAGATTTACGGAACCACATTTTCCCTCCCTTCTGACCCTTTGGATAGGGTCTTGAAGAGGTGGAGAAATGGACTCCTACAGCAGAAAGGGTCTTGCCGTCTTGTTCACAC
Organism: Protopterus annectens; assembly: GCF_019279795.1. NCBI lineage: Eukaryota > Metazoa > Chordata > Ceratodontiformes > Protopteridae > Protopterus > Protopterus annectens. The sequence goes on along the minus strand of NC_056738.1, from coordinate 279,628,543 downwards.
CTGGTCAATGTATCCTTCACCTGAGGCCCGAACAAAGCCGAACCATCAAAGGGGGTATTGGTGAAGGACGTCTTAAAAAGGTCTGCGAAATTACAAAGCCGCATCCAGGCTTGACGCCTAAGTGCCACTCCTGTGCCTGCGGCCCTACTCGCTCCATCGGCTGCATAAGAAATGAGCCGCATGGAGGAGTTAGTCAAAGAATTGAGGATTCCTAGCTGTGAGGCAATCTTTCCTTGAGCCCCAGCCGCCGAAGGATCCTGAACCACTTCACCTAGTTCCTTGAGAATGTCTCTCTGAAGTCTGGTAAAGTGACAAAGGTAGTTCAGCGAACGCATAGCAAAGGCCGCTGAAGAAAACATCCTCTTACCGTACCTATCCATGGTCCTAGAGTCCTTGTTAGGAGGATGGATAGGCACAGAAGGATCAGCAAGTTCCTTCTTGGTGGCCGCCGCCACCACCATAGCATCAACAGGGACGCCCTTAGAAAGAAACTGTTTGTCTGAAGGGGCTGTAATGAATTTGGAGGGCCTCCTAGGAACTGGTTCCACAGAATCCAGGGCTGCCCACGCCTTTCAAGCCACCACTTGCATGAGTGGGTCGAAAGGCGGAGACACCCAGGAGGTGGAGGGTCGAGATCCAAAAGCCTCCAGGTATACCGACTCATCCTCGGAGGGGTCAATGGATGGCCAGTTCCCCCTCTGCTTAAGGAGTTCCAGGATGTCTGAAAAGGAGACATCCTCAGAGGGGGACCGTGGGGAGCCCTCCGACTCATCTAAGTCGGTATCTGATGTAGTAGACTCAGAGGATTCTGTGTGCTTCCTCTTACACATCCTCTTACGCGGGGTTTCTCCTGCAGGATCAGGAAAAACCTCGGAAGAGGAAGTTCTTCCCAATGGGGAAACCTGGGGCGATGGATCTCTGGGTCTGGGAGCAAGAGACTGGCAAGAGACATCAACAGGCACCGAAGATGGAGGAGCTAAAGGAATAGACCATTGACCTAGCTCAGGGGCTAGGACACTCCTCATCACCTCGAAGGCTCCTCTCCCAGGGAGACCAGAGGAATCCCACTCCGAAGAAACAGGAATCCCCGGCCCCACCGAAAGAGAAGGCTCTGAAGCCGATGTCGGTGCTGAGCTCACCAATGCCGAAGCTCGAAGAGGGAGAGCAGGGTCGGACAAGGGTACGATGCCACTCGCCCCCTCGGAGCCGACAAGGGAGACCCGATGACCGGATCCCTCCAAAGAAGGTTTCATGGAGGAGATCGGAGCCGAAGACGTCGGAGCCGAAAGGGGAAGTATCGGCTCCGGCACAACCACGGTCACCGTTCTGAGAAGCTCCGGCTTCGAACTCTGAAGGAGAATCGGAGGAGGAAGTTCAGGGGGATGAGAAATAGCAGACGTCTGTTGAGATGGGCTATGGAGCATTTGGGCTAGTGCCTGTGACTTCAACAGTCTGCTTACCACCCTCTCTAAATCATGGTCTGACAGCCTGGAAGATCTTGAAGATCGGCTCCGATGGCTCCGCTCCGACAAAAGAGGAGATCCCGGAGCCAAACGAATCGACTCCAGGGAAGGAGACCGAGATCTCTTCCTGGATGGAGCCATCGGAGCCGACGACCCCTCAGCTCCAGATGGAGCCGAAGACTTATCGGCTCCAAATTGGATAAAGACACATCGGCTCCGGCCGGAGCCGACAAAGTAATGGGTACTTGTGTATCGGAGCCAGACGGAGCCGACACTACAACCTCCAAAGTGGAAAGATCGGCTCCAGCCGGAGCCGATCTCGACTCCGAAGGAGTCGGAGCCACAGCCGAAGGCTTGAGAACTACAGCCTGGGCCTTAGATGGCTTAGAGGGCTTAACCGACCCAGCCTTGGTCGGAGAACCCTCTGGCTTTAACATGCCACGAAGAATAAGCTTATTTCTTCATTCCTGCAGGACTCTCTGGCTAAAGGAGTGACAGATAGCACAGGAGTCCTGCAGGTGTAAAGGCCCCAGGCAGTACACACAAGAAGTGTGACCGTCTGTCAGAGACATTTTCTGACAGCACGAGTCACACTTCTTGAAGCCTGAGACCTTCACTTCTTTAGACATTATTATGTCCAAAAATACACAGACACACAACAATCACACAGTTAACCCACAAAAAACACACCAACACTAACCTGACAGGAATGAACTGAGAGGGAGGCTTAAGGCCTGAAGAAAGGAAATAAATCCTGACGTAAAAGAGAAGGAATATAGGGTAGGGGATTAACTATATGTATATATATAACCCAAAAATGACAAATAGAAGAAAGGGAGAAAAATAATCCTGACTAATCTTATACAAATTCAAGCTTTACCTGAGCTGGTAAAAAGGAGACCTCTTCGCGAAGCGGCAAACGAGATCTGGGGTAGTCACGCCTTGCATCATGGGATATAGGGTTGCCTCGAGCTGGTAAAATGAGTTCTCGAGCTTAGCAAGTGCCGAGTCGGAGCCGAGGATCGGCTCCGAACCCATCCAGCAAGAATGAAGGCGAGTTGACAACTTAACATCTATCATTAGCCAATTGGTTGATATGATTAGAAAAACTCATAGCTGAATTTACCCATATACCCAGGTCCTTAAATGATTCTACAGTTTCAATCACTGTATGCTGTATTAAATATTCACCTTTCAGTGTATGTCTCCCAAATCTCATATGCTTAGTTTTTGATGTATTTATCAACATATTATTCTCCTGTGCCCAAATGGTCAATTTAGTCAAATTATTTTGCAGACATGCCTTATCTGTAACACTTGTAATCAGTTTACCCAATTTCAGGTCGTCAGCATATAGACTGTAGAACACTTCAGATGAAAAAGTAAGGTCTGAAAGATACAATCTAAACAAGTAAGGTCCTAGGACAGAGACCTGTGGGACACCTTGACTGTAACCAAGGATTTCACCTGTCCAGTTGATGTGTGATACTTGCCATATCCTATTTGTAATGGTATAGAAAAAATACCCAAAATGGGTAAAGGGAAAAAAGGGGAAAGAGGATACCAGCAATGGTATGTAAGACTACCAACAGTAGTAAGGGGAGGGAGGAGGCCTGTTATCAACGAAGGTAATAAGAGTTACTGTATGGTAAAAAGGGGGGGTAGAAATAGTCAGAAAAACAGTCACTCAAAAATAAGGTCACAAAACTATACAGTAAGAGAGAGAAAGAGTTTTAACCAAATATTGTTAGAAACGACAACGAAAATTAGAAATATTAAAGCAGTTAGCTGAGAGCTTCGGCTGACATGTCAAATTTTCTACGTGGCAAACAAGATCTGAGGTAATGGGAAAAGAGGCATTGTGGGTAGAGCCTTAGCTCAAGAGTTTTTGGCAGGCGCGAGCTATGTATAACAGCTGAGTCAGTTCCGAGAGGTTGGAACCGAACCCATCAGTCAAGAATGAATGAAGATTGACAACATCAAATGGCACTGTTTCATGCTAGCAAGGATACAGGCAGATAGGTTGTCTGGACCCCCAAGGCTAGTGTGTTCTTGGTTTTAAAGGCTGCTCTTAGGACTTACTTCAAAGATATCATAGGGAAAAACTTAAAAGATGTTTAGGGAAAAGCATGGACAGAGGGGAGAAGTTTAAGCTAAATTTATCTGCTAGTATGTTTTCAGTATCCTTGGAGTTTGCATAACTGGTATCATTTGATATCAAATTAGTACAGTGCTTACTAGGAATCTGAGTGAGAGGTACCATATGATTTTATATTACTACAGTGCTGGGTATTGTTTCTGAGTTTGATGGCATAGCTACAGAAGCTTTCGTAGTTACCTTTGGTTGTGCTAACAATCTTCAGTTAACATTTAGCTTTGTAGGTTTTGGCCTTTTGCATTATTTCTTTATTTATCCTCTTGGTGATGTTTTAGTGTAAGAGAATTTGAGTTTATTTCTTTGGGCTAGAAGTTTTTCTTTTGTTGAAGAGTTTGTTATGCCTGGGTTCTACCAAAGTTGTTTGTTTCTGAATCTCGCATTACATTTTTGACAAATTTTGACAGAAGCTTCATTACATATGTTTACGTGGGACTAGAAATACATCCCCATGGGAGGGAGAGTTTTTAAACTACTTTCGGTCATAAACTAGTGCTATGAAGTTAGCCTAGGAGAAATCTCTGAAGACAGTGGAATCTGATCACATCATAGGATGGGATCTTATGGAAAAAGTATGACATAGTAGTGAGATTCGACCAAAGAAAGGCTAACTACAGGTATGGTGCATAATGGTGCCATGTTCATAAAAATCAGATATAATAGATTTGAGCCACTAGTAGGGGAGGTTACTAACTGGTCAACAGAGCTTGCATTGAAGATGCCCAGGAATTATGGTGTATATTTGTTATTTGCAGTGTACATCAGACAATTTTTGGACAGAGAGCTGAAATTATTTTGGACGATCATATCATGTTCTCTAGTTAGGGATTCAAATGTGTTCAGGTAGGTTTCATGGGTCTGCATGTATAATGGAGGGCCTTCTATAACTACTCATGGTATGAATGTGGCCATACTTGAAGTTAACAGTTAATGGAGAAGTTCTGAATTGTTGGTGTGGTGCATTTGACAGGAGGAAATAGGTTTTCAAATAAAAGCAGATATGCCCCAGTAGAGACAGGGTGTAAGCTAGTAGGCATTAAATCCAGATGGAGAAAGGGTATTGTTATTTAATCTGGACCACATTTCTTTAGGTATACAACTATCTATATTTTCTAGGGATAGGCAGTTTTGAGTAGCGCCTTGTTAATAATAGATCTCATTTGAAACTGATAGGTGGGGAGGTATAGAAGACTGACACTGCCTAAAAAAGCACTATGTGGTAGAAAATGTATTTCCTAGTATGTGAAAGTCCTGGGGAGAAAGGTGCAGGTCATCTCTAATGCAACAGATAGGGCTGTTGACTATCTGCCTCTAAGCTCAGCACATTTGGTTGCCCCCCAAGAATGAAATTAATTAGTGAGCCAGTTGTTGATATTTATTTTATTTTTATTTATTAATGCATTATGGCATCATTTGCCACTGTAGGCTTAGGATTATTTCAGCATTAGAAACATACAGAGAGAGTTTAACAATATTTTTTTTTTAATATCATCCAGCGTGGAGCATCGAAGGTCATTCACTCACACGTGTAAAAAAACAGTTGTTTGCATATCAGCGGTGAAGGATTCTAAGACCCCTGATGACATTCTGGTACCTGAGAAAGAGCTGACCATCCCTCCTAGTGAGTGGAGCAATAGTATATCTAACTACTGACTTACCTTTAACAAAGACGTTTTCATGTGTGCTAGTGTGTTCTGAGAGTCTTAGGGGCTCAAACATATCATTTAGATGACCCATGCTTGATGTAATGTGAAAGAACAGTGCTATCAAAGCAAACAGACAACCAGTAAAAGTGTTTTCAGAAGTTATAGGCATGGGCCCCACAAAAGTTAGCAATTGTTTCATGGAAAACATGACACGTTATAGGCAAGGCTGCCACAGAAACTTAGCAACCCAGTTTAACAAAACTAAGCCAATACTGTACATCAGACAGGACTCAGATTTCAGGCATAGGTGCCACAAAAGGTTAGCAACTTAGCAGAAGTATTTGATGTGGTGCTTATGTCACAAAGGTATATAAACACGAATGCTGCTGATTATTGCAACGAGTTGCACTCTGCTGCTTTAAGCACAATGATTAGTTAACAGGTATACAGCATAATAATGACATAGGGTAAAGGTATGGTTGTCACAAAACAGGCTGATGTTTTAAGACCAGCTGCAATGATCTTAGAAGCTCAACAATGTAATGTGGGTGCATTGTACTTTAAAAAAAGTATAAATTTGTGCAGCATGGCAAAAAATAAATAAATAAAGCCAACAGAAAGCAAAAGGCAGCTAACTAAAACTTGGAGTGCTAGCAAGCCCACAGTAAATAAACAGAACACTGCAAATTCCCTAGTCTTGCAAGAGCAAAGTGCAAAAATTGTCCCAAATAAAACTATCACAGCAAGCAACATTAGCTTCAAAATCAGCTTAAAGTGCTATAAAATAGTTTTAAAAGGCACATCTCTGGTATTAGAGGGAGCACAAGGTAGTCAAAACCAGAACATTTCTCAGCTCCAATGAACAACAAAATATAACTCTGTTCAGTTAAGTATAAAGACATGCATCACAGCAGACAGTAAAGCCAACACAAAACAAGCAGCAGTCAATCAAACTCTAGACTGCTAGCAAGCCAAAAGAAATAAATATTCAGAAAACTACAGTATCCTTTCCTTATACAAGCAAAGTACAAAAACCTGTCCCAAACATAAACAAATAGTAAATCAAGCAACACTAGTTTCAAAATCATCATAACGTGCTGTAAATACTTTATAAAGGTACTTCCTTGCCATTCCAGTGGCATAGAAGGATAAAGCCCTGACTACAGCCCAGTCAGCCTAGATTTGATTAGTGGCTTGGGTGACTGATAGAGCATCAGGGAAGAGAGACTTGCCCATCCTTGGGAGGAGGGTGACATGGACAGAGCGAGCAGAGCAACAGGAGTTTTCTGTTGGAGGCTAGGAAACCAACTGTATTACGCTCAGCTGAAGGGGTGGGGAACTTAGCCAACAGTAGCCCCATGTAGAAGTGAGGAGGCAGGACAGGACAATCTGCCCATTGCTTGTCTTCTGAAGCCAGCCAAGCACACACTTCAGGGAGAAATGGAGCAGGCATTAGAAAGAGCAAATCCCCCTCACCCCAGTTGATGGTTGAACAGCACAACCCCCAGGATGAATTAGGTTTTATTCTGGCCATAACTTAAATTTGGTCATAGTCTGGAGGTGACTGGAGGGGAATGTAGACCCAGCATGGACATGAGTCACTGGGATGACTATCTGAATGATACCGGGAGAGATGGTTGATCTTTGAGAGATGATAAATTAGATAAATCAAGCAAATGTGTCAGGTCAGATGTGCAGCATGTGGAAGCTCTGCTCAAACAAGACTGAGTAACTTTAAATTTTGAAAGATTGCATAGAATCTGACAAGTATTTATACAACATTGCAAAAAGGGTACAAGTTGGAAATCTGTTCTTGCACAGAGGAAGGTCAGGACACTGTGATGCACATGTTATAGTGATGCAAGCAAATGGCACCATTACATATGCTGACCTCTGAAACTCTCACAAACTAGATGTGCCAATGCCATGTCAGTTATAAGGCTTGTGCACACAGGTTGATTAACCATTAAACAAAATACAGAAATTAATACCCAGACTGAGTGAATGACTGATTGACTCATTCATTCATAGATATTCCAAGACCAGTGAGTTACATGACCACACATGCCTAGTCAGAGGTCTTGGTTCTCTGCTTAGAGATCTGAGAAATATATACTAAAAATTAGAATTCCCAGCACTGAGCTATTATAGACACAACTGGTCAACTTCATAATTTCGGATGAGGCACCTACAACATGGTCTTAACTTCTATCACAAATCAACGGCTGCTCAAAGTTCAATACGCAAAAAAACAGGCGACAGTTGAATATAAAAAAGCACCTTTATGAAACACAAAGCTTTCGGGAAACACCCTTTCTCAATGATTAACATAAGGTTCATTAAAACATTCAGTTAAATACACCCAAAAAGACATCACATGACCTGCAGCCAAGATCATCTGATCAAGAAATCAATTAAGAGTAAAAGATATACATATATTTCATATATACCAAAAATGTGTAAACACCTCTCATGTACAAATACTAAATACATAAAAATACTTAAAAAATACTGAATGCATAAAAATATGTGCATATATAGATATCATTTTAACTTAGTTTGTTGTATTTTAACCAATATAGGTTTCAGAGAAACAGCTGTATTTAAACCTGGGTATGTATCAGCTGTCAGACGTATAATCCATTCATATTCTCTTGTGTCTAGCAAGTTACTTATATCTCCACCTCTAGGGGGTTTATATACCATATCTATAACTCTAAATTTAAACTTATGGTCTTCACCCAAATCTCTAATATGTTTACAAAGCGCATTACTTTCACTTCCTCTCCTGATCTCTGACTTGTGTTCTATGATACGCTCTTTTAACTTCCGTGTTGTTTTCCCAACATAGAAGCAAGGACAGGCAACACATGTTGCCAAATAAACCACATTATTAGAGACACATGTTGCCAGGCCATGAAATACAAATAACCTTTTAGTTACTGGATGTTCAAATTTATTATTAGAACCCAGGTCAATATCAGTAATAGGAACTATATCATTGCAACAACTACAATTATAGCAACAGAAAGTTCCTCTCTTAGTCCCTATGGACTGATTGTCAGTGTTAATATTAAAATGTTTATAACACAACAAACTTTTTAAAGATCTTTTATTCCTATAGGCAAAAAATGGCCTAGTACCTACCAGTGCCCCAATGTCTTCCTGTGCCAATAGCACTTTCCAAAATTTACTTATAATATTCTTAACCATATGCGATCTAGAGGTATAAGAAGTAATGAACCTCAACTTCTTATCTCCAGATAGAGCAGTCGAAGAGCTGGCCTCAACGTCCATACTAAAAATAGGTCTATAACGTGTATTCCTGTTAGTTTCTATATCCTTTCTTACACCATCTAACAAAAATTTAGAGTATCCACTATCAATAAACTCCTCACATGCCTCGTTCATCTGTTTCAGGAAAACTGCTTCAGTAGTATTCATCCTACTTACACGTACGAGTTGTGCTTTAACTATGCCCTGAAACACATGGGGCGCATGCATACTAGACGCATGCAGGTATCTACCAGAGGATACCTCTTTTTTATGTATAGAAGTAGTAATAACATCACCCTTTAGTGTCAAATCAACATCTAAAAAATGTATATGAACGTTAGAACATTCCATCTTGAACTTTAGAAAACCAGCAGTACTATTAAGATGATCAACAAATTCTGTGGGTTCAGATAGAGAGCCTCTCCAAATAAAAAAACAATCATCCACAAATCTTTGGTAAAAACTAATATTATCATTCATGTATCTCTCCCCATCAAAAATATGTATTTTCTCCCATTCATGTAGCACTATATTAGCATAAGAATTTGCTACAGGGGTACCCATTGCTATGCCTGTTAATTGCAAATAATATTATTCATTAAACATGAACACATTATTTCGTAAAACAACATCAAGTAACATACATATATTTTCAATATGCCTAGCTGTAAAACGGAATAATGCGTTAGAAATTGACGTATTGATTCAAGACCTAAATCATTAGGAATAATGTAAATAAAGAAGTAATGTCCATTACTACCATATATAAAGGTCCACATGTTATATCAAACTTATTAATATTTATTTGCCAGTGTTTTAATTCTTCAAAAAATCCACTGAATCTTTCAAAACAGCATTGCAATGGGACAATAGGGGATTTAGTTGTTTTTGTAAGTACAAAGAAATAGGCCCAGTGGCCCACCCATTACCCGAGACTATTGGTCTCATTGGTGGATTATCTCTAGATTTGTGGACCTTGGGGATGCCATAAAGTTGAGGTATTACTGGACATGAGACAGTAAAAAAATGGAATAAATCTAAAGAAATATCACAAGATAGCTGCAATTCATAAATACACATATTTATATATGCTGTACACTTTTTCACTTCCAAATATGATATACTTTTAAATTCTGTGACATCCTTTAGTAAATTCAAAACAGAATCAAAATATTTGTGTCTATCCATAATTACAACAAGGCCCCCCTTACCTGCTTGTTTAATTATGATATTAGAATTATGTTTCAAATCATCTAAAGCCAAAAATTCTGAATATGTGAGGTTATAATTATAGTTTGGGCAGCACAGTGGTGCAGTGGTTAACGTTGTCGCCTCACAGCAAGAGGTTCTCCAGTTCGATTCTCGGCTGGGGTGCCTTCTGTGTGGAGTTTGCATGTTCTCCCTGTGTTCGCGTGGGTTTCCTCCGGGTACTCCGGTTTCCTCCCACATTCCAAAGACATGCATCTGGAGCATTTCTCCCTGGGCCTCCGCTGAAAACAGGCTCTGTGGAACCTAGTCGGACATTCCCGGTCAACAAATGATAAATAAAAAATAAAAATAAAATAATTCTTAATATTGTTTTTACAAGCATAAGCCTTTCTCAACTCATTCTCACATAAATCATTAAAAGCAGTCAGAATTGGTATGTTATTAGGTATGAAAGTACTACGTCGTTTACATACATTCATATCCTGCATTTCACTTTTAAAAATGAGTTTCAAGCTTATAGATCTAATAAACATTTTCAAATCAGTAAGAATATTTACAATATCATCACCACAAGTAGGAATAAACCCCAGTCCTTTTTTTAAAAGCGAACAATGTTCGGTTGTTAACTTAATGGAGGATAGATTTAATATACCTGCCTTTATCTCTTGGCTAATTTCACTTGTTTTAAAGGACTGGAGTTCTTTCTTTTATTGTCCAAGTGTGTCGATGGAGATGCTCTCGTCGTCGTCCTTCCCCTAGATGTAGATCTAGAAACAACAATACGCTCTTTCACTCGTTCCGCTTGCTGAAGCTGAAAAGGCTTACTGAAAAAGTTTAAAGTACTTTGATTCGACTTTCTTGCACTTTCGGCAGTAATAGAGTCATTTTCTGTTGTTAAACCATTTGTAGGCACACTATCGAGTCTGCTCTCTCTCGCACTTGTTGCTGACACATCCCCAGTCAAGGAAACGTGCGTCGTACGTATGATGTCATCACGATGTTTTCCAGAATGCTCCACATGAGCGCCAACATTTAAAGTGGAAGTACTCATCTCACCAAAACCATCCAAAGTGTCCAACGAACTCGCGGATTTATTAGAACTTATGCCACCAGATTTACTTCTAGAATTCACAGAAAGTTCATTTTTAGGCCATGAGAAGATATTACCACACTGAAAGTCCTTAATATCTCTGATCAATTTACGTTTTTTAACTGCTTCCAGTCTATCATCCAATGCTGACAATCTATCCATCATCAGTTGATAAGATGAGAGCATATTCTCAAAACAAGGTAGTGCAAACAAATCATCTTCCATAGAAATTATTTCATTCTTCAGTTCAAGCTCTACACTCAAGAAATGGTCATTCATTAATACCATATAGTCATGGCTTAACTTAAGGTTTAAACACTGCCATTTCTTTAATAAATCAGGATAGGTGTTGCCATAAGAGGGCATTTTTAATACCCTAAGTCCACGAGGCACCACACCTTTTTCAATATAGGCAGAAAAACTGAATCGTTGCCACTGAAGACGTTTAAAAGCACCCACCTTCCTTTCTAAGGCGTGTAACATACGCTCATATTCAATCAAGTTCACATTTGGTGTAGCTGTTACTTTGTCAGTAGCAGGTGATGCTTCAGAAAAAACCTGTAGTAGAGGATTCACTTCTCTTTCAAACTGAAACTTTAGACGATTCAAAGATTTCATTGAGGCTGCAGTAGGCTTAGACAAAATCCAACTATCCAGCAACAGATAGTAAAACAAATCAACGGCTGCTCAAAGTTCAATACGCAAAAAAACAGGCGACAGTTGAATATAAAAAAGCACCTTTATGAAACACAAAGCTTTCGGGAAACACCATTTCTCAATGATTAACATAAGGTTCATTAAAACATTCAGTTAAATACACCCAAAAAGACATCACATGACCTGCAGCCAAGATCATCTGATCAAGAAATCAATTAAGAGTAAAAGATATACATATATTCCATATATAGCAAAAATGTGTAAACACCTCTCATGTACAAATACTAAATACATAAAAACACTTAAAAAATACTGAATACATAAAAATATGTGCATATACAGATATCATTTTAACTTAGTTTGTTGTATTTTAACCAATATAGGTTTCAGAGAAACAGCTGTATTTAAACCTGGGTATGTATCAGCTGTCAGACATATAATCCATTCATATTCTCTTGTGTCTAGCAAGTTACTTATATTTCCACCTCTAGGGGGTTTATATACCATATCTATAACTCTAAATTTAAACTTATGGTCTTCACCCAAATCTCTAATATGTTTACAAAGTGCATTATTTTCACTTCCTCTCCTGATCTCTGACTTGTGTTCTATGATACGCTCTTTTAACTTCCGTGTTGTTTTCCCAACATAGAAGCAAGGACAGGCAACACATGTTGCCAAATAAACCACATTATTAGAGACACATGTTGCCAGGCCATGAAATACAAATAACCTTTTAGTTACTGGATGTTCAAATTTATTATTAAATTTTTGTTAGATGGTGTAAGAAAGGATATAGAAACTAACAGGAATACACTTTATAGACCTATTTTTAGTATGGACGTTGAGGCCAGCTCTTCGACTGCTCTATCTGGAGATAAGAAGTTGAGGCTCATTACTTCTTATACCTCTAGATAGCATATGGTTAAGAATATTATAAGTAAATATTGGAAAGTGCTATTGGCACAGGAAGACATTGGGGCACTGGTAGGTACTAGGCCATTTTTTGCCTATAGGAATAAAAGATCTTTAAAAAGTTTGTTGTGTTATAAAGATTTTAATATTAACACTGACAATCAGTCCATAGGGACTAAGAGTGGAACTTTCTGTTGCTATAATTGTAGTTGTTGCAATGATATAGTTCCTATTACTGATATTGACCTGGGTTCTAATAATAAATTTGAACATCCAGTAACTAAAAGGTTATTTGTATTTCATGGACTGGCAACACGTGTCTCTAATAATGTGGTTTATTTGGCAACATGTGTTGCCTGTCCTTGCTTCTATGTTGGGAAAACAACACGGAAGTTAAAAGAGCGTATCATAGAACACAAGTCAGAGATCAGGAGAGGAAGTGAAAATAATGCGCTTTGTAAACATATTAGAGATTTGGGTGAAGACCATAAGTTTAAATTTAGAGTTATAGATATGGTATATAAACCCCCTAGAGGTGGAGATATAAGTAACTTGCTAGACACAAGAGAATATGAATGGATTATACGTCTGGCAGCTGATACATACCCAGGTTTAAATACAGCTGTTTCTCTGAAACCTATATTGGTTAAAATACAACAAACTAAGTTAAAATGATATCTATATATGCACATATTTTTATGTATTCAGTATTTTTTAAGTATTTTTATGTATTTAGTATTTGTACATGAGAGGTGTTTACACATTTTTGGTGTATATGAAATATATGTATATCTTTTACTCTTAATTGATCTCTTGATCAGATGATCTTGGCTGCATGTCATGTGATGTCTTTTTGAGTGTATTTAACTGAATGTTTTAATGAACCTTATGTTAATCATTGAGAAAGGGTGTTTCCCGAAAGCTTTGTGTTTCATAAAGGTGCTTTTTTATATTCAACTGTCACCTGTTTTTTTGCGTACTTAACTTCTATCAGCCAGTTTGCTTTCCATGTTACTAAATTTGCGTCAACTTTTAAAGCTTTTAGCTTTTGTATGATTCCGGCATGGCAATGGTGCTGAAGGCCTTGGACAGGCCAAGATACACCATGTGCATTGCTTGGCCACAATCTATAGCCTTCATAACCCTTATGAAGAAGTTTACCAATTTAAATACAGGATCTACCCTTAAAAAATGCAAATTACTGGGTTGTCAAGTCTAATAAGATTCTTGATATCATAGTATATGAGGTCAGCTACAATACAGTCCTTGAATTTGCTGATATGGCTTGCAAGGCTAATAGGTCTATAATTACTCTGGTCAGTTGTAAGGCCAACTTTATGGAAGTACATCATCACTGTCATGTGCCACTCATTAGGGATAAAAAACAATAGCTAAATTAGGCTGTCTGCAAGGACATGTTTAATATTAATTAAGCAACCAGAGGTGTTCTCCACTACCATGGAGGAAGTATTTTTGGTCTTGGTTAGCACTTTCAGTAATTGAATATTACAGATAATTGAACACAAGGGATTTGGATATGTTGGGGCTTTGAAGTGAAGTCTCAGGGGGGAAGTTTGCACTAAATTTGTTTGCAAGGCTCTTGGCAATGCCTAGTGGCTCAGAATAGGAGGCACCACTATGAATAGGTTCACAGCAATGAAGGGCATTATTTTTTAGTTTTTTTAACACAACTAAAACAAGGATGTATAATTTTATTTCACTTCAGAGGCTAGCCTAAGTTCATACACTCCTTTAGTGCACAGATAACATTCTTTAGTTGTTTTTTTCTTTTTTTTTTTTATATAATCTGTTTAATACTGTACTTGAACAGTGGGGTTCTGGAGCTAGTCAATAATTTTGAAGTTTCTCTCTTTTTCTTATAGTTTATTTGTGGCAGTAGACCACCAAGGTGGTTTGTTTTTGAATTTTTTAGTGATGCTTGGTTCTGGAAGGGACTTGCTAGCATTATGCATTTTTCTAAATGGGTGAAGAATTCCTTAGTAAGTTTGCGATTGTATTAGGGTCAGGTGAGGTACAGTCATAAGTAAATTTTATCACAAAGTAGGTTGTTTTTTGCATACATGTAGCACTTTAACTGAGTGGCACTTTAGACTCAATGAGAAGGTCACAAGTGTATGGTCAAACTTCAGTGGGGAAGGAGATACCAACAGAATAATGCAAGAGATGGTCATTTTTGTAAAAATCAGGTCAAAAATGCTGTGTCCTCTAATAGGTATATTTATCAACTTGCTCAAGGGAATTTTTGTTAACTGCATCTAGGAATTTCTGAGAATACCCTGCATTAGAGGTATAGGTGTCTCAGTTTACAGAACGGTAGTCAAAGTCCCCAAAATAAGGGAGTTTCTATTAATAAGGAGATCATTTAGAACACCAAGGAATCTAGCATGGTCATCAGGGGACAAAGAAGATGATCTATAACAAGCTGTTGGTTTATAATATATCTACAGTGATCTCTAGCTCATTGAGTTCAGCTGTAAGTCTTTAGGCATCTGGTTTGAGGTAATATGTTCGTTGGCAAATATGGAGATTCAACCACAGTTGCTATTGGGTCTGAAGATATGAGAATCACAAAACCCTGGTATATTGGGAGGGCTTTCTTTAAATTTAAACCAGACTTCATTAACTATACTGAAATGGATATTTTCCAAATGCAGCAGAGTACCTTAAAATAAGACATTTTATTGTTTAGACTTTTGTCATTGAGAAGAGTCACCTTAATGTGATCCGATTTTTGGAATGATATGTTAGTTACATTAGAATGTCCATCAACTGGACTCTGTCTAAAGAGACACCAGGGGAGTGGAAAAGGCCAGCATGCAGAAGCCTTCGAACAAGAAGTACAGGCCATCCTTTTTAAAGAAAGCTGGACCATCGAGCATCTCCTCTCATGCTGACACATACTGGATCTCCCTGGAATATGCTATTTAAACCAATATTGAAGTCAATTATCTTTCTCTAGGTATCACTAGAGGTGAAAGGATTCCACTCAGGACTAATTCCTTAACTGCATTTGTAATATACACAGAAAGCTCTGAAATATCTTTCTGCAGATACCGCAGGGTTTTACTTCCCAAGTCCTTCACTCCCATATGTACCATTACCTTGACAAAATTGGATCTGTCAGGAGCTAGGGACATTAGGTCCCCTGTAAGGTCAGTGATCTGGTGCTTGAAAGACAGCTCACTGTAATTCTCAACTTGTAGACATGAATGACAAGTCAGTGTCCCAACAACAGTCAACTATTAATACATTCTTACTGCTGGTGTGGTTCAAAATGATATATCTGGAGTGTTTTTAGTGTAGGTGACTCTTTATGGGAGGTATGCATGAGACTGATGGCTGGCCTGATTTTTACCATAGCATAATCTTCTTATTTCCAGGAGGATCTTGGAGTAATTGTTTTACAGCCTCAGCATACAACATTTCTGTTGTGATTAGAGAAAGATAGTTGTGGTAGTACACAAACCTCACAGGGAAAGTTTTTAGGTAAATGTAAAGCCTCTATAGTAGTTAAGCATTTACACCTTTCACAAATGGAATTATTAGTCTTGAGTATAAGCTCATTATTTTTTACCATAAGGCAGCTTGTGTACTGTCTTAGGTGACCTTGTGCTAAAGGGCTGACAACGGAGATGAAACTAGCAGGCTGACCTTCCATTTTGTCCACTGCTTAGGTATTTAGATGAGGTAGGAAGATTTGAAAAAGAGGGTATCTCAAGCCTTTCCAGTCAAAGGGGATGAACTTCTCATTTTGATCCTTTAATGCTGACTAGTATGAGCAGGTAAGATAAGATGTGGAGGTGCTACCAAAAACAAATTTATTGTAAGGGCAGGCAACTCAACAAGCCACCAATTTTAAAAGTGCAGCACTGATTGGCCTGGCTGTCATTCTGTATTCTGACACTATGGAATGCAGTGGGAACACAAATGCATATCAATACCTAAGAGGAGAGACTGCAAAACCATCTTTCTACTTACTGACATTAGCTAATAAAATGCAGAGGGAATTCATTATGTGGGTAAATTATCACAAGTGTCAGGTGTCAAGAACACACCAACTACTAGAGAGCAATAATAACAAGGTGGTAAAATTATTGGCCACTTACCTCTGCTGCCAAATGGCTTGGAATAGCCTTAAACCAATCTCAGCTCCTTAATTAACCTAACTCTCACTGTCCTCACAAGAAAGAAATTCTAGCTTAATAAAAACAGTCAGACCTCTTAAATGACAAAAAATATGGTGCTGCATTTTACTGGCATTGTTAACATAGGCTGAAAGAGTCTAGCTAAAAGAAATACAGACTATTAAAATGAACTTAACAGATACCAAAGCAAAAAGGAAAAATCTCCACTTATTTCTCTTGTTAAATTGCTAAGAACCATCTCAAACCCACAACAGTTTAAAAGAATATTACAATAACATCTTTGAGAATGGGGAAGTTTTTAGTTACTTAGCTCTGTTGCTGAATGGCCTGTAAATGTCATGTCATAAAACAATCAAAACTTGTGAACTAGTCTGATGTTCACTCACCCTGGATGAAAGAAACATTACGTGCTTAAATACCAAAATGAAGTGCAGCTACTTACTGGAATTACTAATATGGGCACAAGAAACTTAGCTTAAACAGCTACAGACTTGTTAAAATAGACTCGAAAACAGATGAAGAAATTAAAAATCTTTTCTTATTTCCATTATTGAATGGTTAAGAACTATAATATGAAAGAATTTACAAAACTGTGGCAGAGGTGTCTGGTATCCATCACTGTCTAATATTTGAAAACAGAAGACTCGAGGTCCACATAGAATGGAACTTTTTTAATTTTGTGAGCAGAATTAGGCTGACAACCAGATGATGTGAGCCAACCTGCTGTTTTAAAAGTTGAAGAGGATAAATTTGTCCCCAGCAAAGTTAGCTACCCATACAGTCCTGTGATGGTTTCGCTGATGATATACGATCAAGTATTTCATGGCAGAAAGGAGCTAATAATGACAAACGTTCATGTATACATTGGCTTCAGTTTTCAGGAAATTTCAAAGTAGATACATGCATACTAATTTAGGAATGGAGAAAAGCTTACAAACCATTTATATTTATTTCTTTTTTTTGCAAACGTCTGACTTCAGCGCATATAAAGACTTAGAAAGTATAATATCAGAAAAGAAGTCTATTACAATGTAAAAACTGGACAAGGTCAAATAAAGGAAACACTGCAAATGATTGTGCTCTCTGTTATTTAAAAATATATATGTAAAAATGCATGTGGATATTCTCGAGGCATTACAATACTATGCTTTATTTTCAGGCAGTGGTTGTCGCATGTCTCATGTATTCAAATGAAACACTGAGGCAGGTGATGGGTTCAAATCATTTACTGTATAGTAACACATCAGGAGCAGTAACTTGAACATATACTTTGAATGTCATATGCATACTGACTGACTCATTACTTCAAACAGACTTGCATATGCATCCATTCAAGCTAGCACTCATACCTACTGACTATACAAAATGGCATTGATCTCTCAGGTGCTCAGTAAGTTATATACACCAGCTCTCTGACCACAGTGGCTGACTAGGTACAATATACACACAGATCTACATCCTTCCTCTTTAATTTTATTCAACATACAAAATAGGAGAACAAAGGCATTTCTGAGAGCTAGACAATATATCAATATTTTAACAAACAAAACTGAGTTCAAGTTCAAGTCCAAGTCGCTGTGTAGTTTGGATTTCATCTAGAAATTCTACCTGATCTTGTAACATAGAAACTTTTATCTGGGTTTAGCAACAGGGACAGTATCTGAGGATTCTTTCACAATGGGAACATCAGGTATTACATCAAAATTACTTGAAGGAAGCACACTGTCCTTTTGAATTCAAACAGGTGTAGAGTTACTTTGCAAATTAGAGTCATCAGCACAGGCAATCTTCTGCGTCACTAGTTCAGAGACAGGTAACACACGTCTTTGATTCCTTCTGAAATCCATTCCTTCTGATTGTATGATATAAGATCTCAGTTCCTCACACATGTTCTTCACGATTCCCACTTGGTCATATCCTTCAGATGTTTACACTCTCACATTGTTCTTTGCATTTGGTACTAATAATTGTTTACTGATTGGTAGAATTGTTCTAGTCTGTCCGGACATTAATTTCTGAGCAGGTGAACCAAGCAAGTTATCTTGAGGAATGTTTCTCAGATTGAGTAACTTAAGGAAAACATTGGTACCATCTCTCTTGGATTTCTCCAACAAATGTTTTGCATTCTGAACTGCACATTCAGCTAACCCCTTGTATTATAAATACTCAGGACTATACTGGTAATGTGATCAAAGTCCCAAGACTCAGCAAATTTCTTGAACTGCTGACTTGTAAACTGTGCACCATTGTCAGACATGACTTTGTGCAGACTACCATAGACAGAAAAATATCTCTTCAATTTTGTAATGACTGTGCTGGATGTCAGGTTAGGAAGTAGGCCAATTTCAAACCAATTTGAGTAAGAGTCTACTAACACCAAGTAATGTTGACCATTCCATTGGAAAATATCTGTATCAATCATTGACCATGATAATTCAGGAATATGGTGTAGCAGAAATGGTTCTTTTTGTTCATGCAGTTTGATGCTGTTGCAAACTGAACATGATAGAGTTTCCTCAGCTACATCTTTGGACAAAGAAAGCCAAAATACACTGCTTCTTGCACTTCTTTTAGTTGAATCAGTACCTGGGTGACCACAATGCAAGATTTTGATATATTCCTGTTGTAATGCTTTAGGAATTACCACTTTTGGACTTTTCATGATGATCCCATCTTCTATCATGAGCACATCTCAGGAAGGAAAATACTGCCGAATGTCAACTGGTAAGCTGGTTTGTCTTGTTGGCCATCCTTGACTGATCATGCTTTTTAGCTACTGAAGAACTGGGTCTGAAGCTGTGTGATTTTTTTAGTTCATCAAGCCGTGATGACGAAAAAGTTCTGACTTCCAAGTCTGCAGTTTCATTTTCATGTTGCTCTGTCGTTCGTCTGAGTGTGCATGACAAAGCATCAGCAAGGTACAAGTGTTTGCCCTTTTTGTAAACAACACTGAAATTGTACTTCTGCAATTTTATCATCATGCATTGCAATTGAGCTGGGGCAGTATGCACTGGATTTTTCAAAATTGTCACTAGTGGTTGGTGATCAGTCTCTGTTTGGATAGGTCTGCCATAAATATAATCATTGAACTTCGATCATGCAAACACTACTGCCAAAAGTTCTTTCTCTATTTGTGCATAATGCATGTCTGGGTTAAAGTTCTTGATGTACAGGCTACTGGTATGCACTTCTTGAAGATATGCTGCACCAAGGCCATACTTTGAAGCATCACAAGAAAGAGTTACAGGTTTGTGAAAATCTCAGTGTGGATGGACTGGAATTTTTTTTCTTCAGAATATCAAATGTTCTTTGCTGTTGTTCCAACTAGGACCAGTTTACATTTTTGCATGTCAACTCAAGCAGTGGTGTGAAAAACTCACTCAAGTCTGAGATGAACTTCCCTAAATAGTTGACCAGACCTAGAAAACGTTGTAAAGATGTGACATTCTCTGGAACTGGCATCTCAAGAATCACTGTTTGCTTAGACGTATCTGGTTGTAAGCTATAACAGGTAAACAAATGTCCCACATAAGTTACTTCTTTCAGTTTGAATTTACATTTCTGAGGATTCACTTTAAGATTTACTTCATGTGCATTGTCTAAAACTTTCCTGAGATGTTCGTCTTCACCATTACCTCCAACAATAAAGTTGTCTACTATAATAGCACATGGCTAACCAGAGAAAATTTGCTCCATAGCACTTTGAAAGACTTCACTGGCAGAATTGATTCCAAATGGCAGTCTCAAAAATCTGTATCTAGCAAATGGTGTACTGAATGTAGTTATCAATGAAGATTTGTGATCCAGCAAAATTTGCCAAAAAGAACTCTTTGCATCTAATATTCAGAAAACATTGGAATTTAGCAAGAGAGCTGCTACCTCTTCTACTATACGCATTGCATGATGAGGACACTTAACTGCTTTGTTTAAGTCTCTTGGATCAAAGCATATTTGAATATTATCTTAGTTTTTCTTATGAGCTACGAACATGGAGGATACCCATTCAGTTGGTTCTTCTACTTGAGTAAGGACACCTAAATTCACTATTTTGTCTAGTTCTGCTTTTACTTTACTCTGCTTTGCTACTGGAATTTTCTGTGCTGGTCTGATAACTGGACTAACTTCATGGTTTAACATCATGGAATATGTGACTGGAAGTTTACCAAGATCGTCTTTGAAAATATCAGCATATTCACCAAAAATACTCTGTGTAAAACTATCATTGTTGTGCATACTTATATCTTGAACCTCTATTAAATGAAATCAGTCCCATCCTAAGACTGTCTTTGAGGGCTAACAGTGACTTCACGTCTCTTTTGACTATGTAAAACTGCAAACCATAGCTGTTTCCAGCAGAATGGCATGAAAGAACTACTGCACCATCAGTTTGAATCTCTTCACCACCATAAACAACTAGTTTTGCACACTTTGCTGAATCAAGTTTCTCACCAGCTTTTACTTTAGCAAACATTTGTGCTGATATAACATTGCACATAGATCCGGTGTCTACTTTAAGCTCTACCAGTTTCCCATTATTTGTACAGTAAAAAATATTTCAAGCCTTGCTGACAACTGGTATTCTATTGTATTAACTGTTTCATCGATCACAGAGACACCATCAACATAGAAAGTTTGCTGACAGCTCTCAGAGTTTGTTACAGTATCTATGTGATCTACTTGCTTCTTCAGATGCTCTCCTTTAACATAAATGTGTGACAATTTAGACTTGCAAATCCTTTTGAAATTATTCCACTTTTTACATTTGTGACATTGCTGAACAACAGCTTAACACTTTTCCTGTTTAGGTTCATGACTGTCTCCACAATTGTGACAGTGAACAAGGAGGTTGGGTGGGGCATTGCCTGTCAGTCTATCTTTCCTTTTCATCTTAGGTTTTTGGTGCGCACTATCAACATTCGTACTAGCAGATACTGCAAACATGGTTTTCTCATTCGTAAGCATAATTGTATGCTTTTCTGTAATTTCATGTACTTGGCAACTCTCAACTGCTTTGCTCAATGTTAATTCACTCATCTTGAATCCAAATCTTTCTCAGTGCATCATGATTAACACAACTCATCTTGTAGATCAGGAAATCTGCATGTTTTTGATTTATTTCTTAAGCTGATAATATATGCTTACAGGTTCATAGGTTGGTACTAGGCTATCAGCCCTAGGGCCTATACAAGCCTAGCCATAACAATTCCCTGGCTATTTCTTCCCACACTATTTACTTCCCTGGACCCCTGTCTAGCAGGGAGACTGATGTGATCCCCGGGGTGAATTTCCCTTCTCCCATCCAATCGTCAAGGTTCCTTTTGAAGAGGGCCAAAGAGGCACTCTGCTTGACATGTATGGGCAATCTATTCCAGTGTCTGGGGAGTCTCTGGGTCAGGAACCTATCCCTCCAACATGTTTTGTTTATTGTGATGACATGGTTTAGATCCCTGGAGCATGTGGCTCTGAGGGATTGGGATTTCTTTAAGTGTAGCATGTCCAACAGCTCTGGGTTTGACATGGCCTTGTATGTTAAGCAGAGTAGACGATATGTGACAGAGTATAGCTGGAGTTTTATTAAGGTGGTCAGCATAGGGCATCTGCTTTAGACCTGTGATTCTTTTAGTGAGGTATTTCTGCGGCCTTTCCAGTTGTTGCAGATGTCTTGAGAAGTACATACCAAATGGGGCATTGTATTCTATAATGGGTCTAATGATAGATGAGTACAGTGGGGCAATGACCTCCTTTTTTCTGGATGAAAAGCCCTTAGTGATGAGGTGTGTCACATAGAAGGATTTCCTGACTGTTGTGGCGATGTGGTTATCGAAGGTGAGACCACTGTCCACCTGTGTCCCTAAGTCTCTTATCACACTTTCAGTGTTTAATGTACTGCCACCTATGTGGTAATTCACAGGTACATGTTTTTTTCCCAGAGGGGATAAGTATACATTTCTTGGCATTGAGCTTGAGCCCATGGCTCTGGCACCAAGCATCTGTTTCTGTAAGGCCCTTTTGTAGAGTGTCCACATCATTTGGGGATTCAATAATGGCTCCCAGTTTGCAGTCATCTGCGAACTTTGTTAGCCAGAGTCCCTTAGTGTTGGCCTGTACTTCAGCGAAGTAGATGCCAAACAAGAGCGGTCCCAGGACTGAACCCTGAGGTACTCCACTTGTCACTTGTCTGGAGCACGATTTGGAGTTGGCTACTTTTACAGTGTGAGTTCTCTCAGTAAGCCAGTTGGCAACCCATTGGGTGACGTAGGGATTAATGCCCAGCTTAGTAAGTTTATCTATGATTCCAGAGTGGGGGATGGTGTCAAAGGCCTTGGTGAGGTCTAGATAGGCTGTGTGGACCACCTTACCCTTGTCCATGGCTCTGGAGACTGATTCAAAAAAGTCAATCAGGTTTAGGAGACAAGATCGGCCCTTCACAAACCCAAACTGGGTGGGGTCCAGTGTTTGAAGGTTGCCAATGTCTTTGTTTATAAGTTCCATGATAATACGCTCCATGGCCTTGCAGATAAGGCTCGTCAGACTGATGGGATGGTAGTTTCCGGGAGTGGGATAACTGTAGCTCTGCGCCACTCAGTGGGCATGAAACCTGAGGTGAGGCTATGATTAAACATGATATTTAGATGAGGTGCCAGTTCATATTGTAGTTCATGTAGTACACAGCCTGGGATATCATCTGGTCCCATGGATGCTGTATTCTTAGCTTTGGAGAGTGCGTTTTTTACCTGTGTGGCCGTTATTACTGGAATTTGGTGATCTTCCGGTATTGAGATGGGCCATTTAGGGGGTGAGAGGGGGGTGAAGTTGGCACTGAATCAATCTGCTAGGATATTGGCAATATCCTTGGGATCAGTATATTTAATGCCATTCTGTTTTAGCTCAGAGCAGATCTGAGCATTGCCATTTACATTCTTGACATAGTTATAGAATGCCTTGCGGTTGTCTTTGGAATCTTTGGCAATTTTATTTTCGTAACTAGCTTTCGAGGATTTTATGAGGGATCTCAGTTTCTTACTGAGGCTGGTAAAGGAGTTTTTTGCATCCTGGGATTTTCCTCTTTTCTGCAACAGTTTCTTCCTTTTGTTGTAAAGTTTGTTTATGGCAGGAGACCACCAGATTGGCTTCCTTTTTTTGGAGGAGAGCATCTTGGTTCTATTTGGGATGGCACGATTCATGCATGAGTGGATGTGCTCATACAGTGCCTTAGTGTTGGATTCGGCAGTCGAACTTTCAGTTCCCTTCTGCATGGGTGTCATGAAGTTTGTCATTTATGACTTGAGTAGCATGAAGTTGGCTTTGGAGAAGATTTTTATGGAGGTTTCCTTACTGGAGGGTGGGGGTGGGATGTGGATGTTAAGGGTGATTAGCTTATGGTCAGACCTGACTAATGAGTGGGTGACCACAGGTGTGGAGCATCGATTTCCCATGTTGGTAATGACCAGGTCTAGGATATTGGAGCCCCTGGTGGGGCTATGGATTAGCTGATCCAGGGCATTGGAATTTATGAATTCCAAGAACCACTGGGCAAAGGTGTTGGTACACGAGTAGTTTTCCCAGTTAATGGCAGGGTAGTTAAAATCACCCAGTATTAGGGTGTTTGGTTCTATCTTAATATTTTCCAGTATGTTTAGAAAGGTGTAGTGAGAAACTTGGGGCATGGTGGGGGATCTGTAGCAAGCTGCAATTTGGATTGCAGTCTTACCTAGTATTAGTTGCACCTGGAGAATTTCAGACACATTGCGTTGGGCAACTAGCCTGGTGGTGTGAATATCCTTGGTGAATATGGACACTCCTCCACCTTTAGTGTTTCGGTCCTGGTTTGGTGGCCGAAAAGTGTGGTAAGAGTTGTAGCCTGGTATTACAGGGGTGCTCTTTGGAGCCTTGAACCAGGTCACAGTTACTGCACAGATATCGATGTTCTCCATTTTTAGGAGTGCCTCGAGAGAGTGCATTTTGAGGTTTAGACTTCTAGCACTGAGTAGCATTACCTTCAGATTTTGCATGCTTGTACCTGTTACGGTGGTGGTTTTGTCCTTTGAACTTTTCCTAAAAAAGGCACTATAGGGGTGGCAAGAGCCTTAGCCAGTAACCTGAATCCCAGGGGCGACAGGTGCAGACTATCTTTGGCAAAGCATCGTGGTTTGTTCATCATGTCGTCCCAGGCAGACAGATACTGGATCCCCTTTGAATGACACCAGAAGCTTAGCCAATTGTTGAAGTCAATCATTTTGTCCTTATATTGTGGTATCATTCTGGATGAAGGCAGGATGCTACTCAGGGCTAGGGTCATACCTGCCTAGGCCACATGATCCAAGAGCTCTTCCATTTCTCTTTTCATGTAGTCCAGGGAGGTACGTCTCAAGTCATTCACTCAAACATGGACAATGACAGAGTCATATTTGTACTTGTTGTGAAGTGACTTGAGTGCATGCGTTATGTGGTGGATCCTGGCACCCTACAGGCAGCTGACTGTAATTTTCCCCTTATTCAGCCTGGTGAGTGGGACATCAGTGTGCCGGACTATAGAGTCACCTAAGACTAAAGTGTTAGGTACGTTGTCTTGCCTTAGGGCTGCTGCTGGGTGGCACACTGGTGTTGTGAGCTATGTGACACTTTGGTTGTGATTGGTGTTTGTTTGCGTTTCAGCTTCAGAGGTCCTTGTTGCTTGGGCAGGTTACAGTTAAGGGCCTCCGCATATGTGGATTTAGTGTTGCTATATATGGGTGTTGGTGGTGTGGGTTTAGAAGGGCTATGTGTAGCTTGAGGTGTAGTGTGGGTGTTAACCTTCTCCTTTTGACTGTCTATGCTGCCATAGTTTCACCAGGCTTTTGATTTCTTGTGTAATAATTGTGTCTTTCCATTGTAATATTTATTTGAGGGTTACACATTTCTCTAAATTTACATTTTAAGCACTCAGGGTCTGACTGTATTTCAGTCTGTATCAAAATATGGCGGTTCTCCCCCTCCCGGCAGGTGCATGCACAAATGAACATTCTCACTCAATGGCTTCAGAGCCAGCTAAATTGAAAACTATAATCGTTTTTGTGTGCACAGCTTTTGCAGAAAATGCTGCCTGTATGAAAATATAATATTCTTGTTCAAACACTTCCCAATTCTCACAATAATATCATCAAACACCAGCGATTCACATTTGTGAAATCCCTCTGCCATAACAACATATTTCTTTTGAACATAAACAGAGACTTAGTACCCGTAATTATGCTGAAGTGCACAACAATCTCTCTGAAAATACTTTAACGCTGCAAATATCTTGAACACTTTGAAAAATCTTAATGATTGTGAAAAAAATCATATATTGTGAAAAGAATTTGGACATTTTAGCCTTTTCACACGTGTGAGATTATTTCAAACACTTTAATCATTATTTCGCTATCTCAGACATTTCAAATAACATGGTAATTACTTTGAATGTTATGCCACATGTTTGGAAACTGAAAGCCATTTGAAATTATTTTAAGTACCTTCGAACAACCGCTGACTTGTTTTTTAGTTTGTTCCTGTACATTACTCCACTTCTAACTGCGTGCCTTACGGTTTCTAAGCGGCTTCAGCTTCAGATCCTATTTTGACACCATGTCACATGTCTAATGTATTCAAATGAGGCACTGAGGCATGGGATGGGCTCAAGTCATTTACTGTACATAAACACATCAGGAGCTGTAACTGGAACATATACTTTGAACTTCATATGTTTACTGACTGACTCATTACTTCTAACACACTAGCATGTGTATCTCCATTCAAGCTAGCACTCACACTGACTGACTATACAAAATGGCACTGATTTTGCATGTGCTCAGTAACGTATATGCGCATACTCTGACTGCAGTGGCTGACTAGGTACAATATACATACATCTACAGTGGTATGCAGAGAAGAAAGAAAAGTTGCATTTTATGTTTTCTGATATACTTCTCCTTTTTTAAGATTATGCAACCCTGGGGTAGTACATACAGAAATACCTCAAGACATACTGGAAACTGGCTCACTTCCAGCTATCACAGAAGACTAAGTCCTAAAAGTGCGATCAAATAATAACAATAATGCATTGATGGATCCTGACAATATTCCTGGATGCATCTTAAACAGCATGATTTAGCCACACCCTTAACAACACTGTTCAATCTTAGTCTACACAAATGTTTTTTTGCCAACTGAATGGAGAACAGCTACAGTCATTCCTCTGCATAAGGAAGGACCTTCCATAGACCCATGCAATTACAGACCCATAAGTCTGACCAACCTCATATGCAAAGCCATGTAAAGACTTATCATAGAATTAATCAATCAGGACATCTCAGTTTGGATTTGTCAACGAGAAGTCATGCTTACTCAGCTTGATGGATTTTTTTTTTTTGAGAAGGTCATCAAAGCAATGGATGAAGACAAAACAATACACACCACATACCTCTACCTGGCCAAAGGTTTTGACACAATTCCTTATTCAGGCTTAGAAGAAAAGCTAAACCAACTGGTAAGAATCCCCTTATGTCACCCACTGGATTACCAAATGTTTTACAGATAAGACACAGAGATAATCAAAATAAGGGAAGTTACATCCACAAAAAGGCCAGTCACCACTTGAGTCCCCCTGGGGGTCTCTGCTGGGACCTCTCCTGTTTGGCATCTACTTTTCTGAAGTAAAATCCAATAACAAATGGCTCTGGCTGACTAAGTTTGCAGATGACTAGATGACTGCAAGCAAAGAGCAGTCAGTGAATCCCCAAATGTCTTAGCCATCCTGCAGGAAGGTTTATCTAAAATAAATGACTGGTGTCAAAATTATGGTCTGAAACCGAATGCCACAAAATGCATTATTGTATCCTTTAGGAATTCATCTACCGCAGGGGGCTACCACATTGGCAATACACCCCAAAGTGTTGACCCGGCTGTTTGAGATTTGGTAACTTATGTGGACAGTGACCTAACTTTTGACCATCATGTATCTATTGTTGTAAGAAAGTCATTCTATATTGCACAAGTTATAAACAAGGGGATAGTGTCTATATCTAGGGATGTCATTGTCTCCCTTTACTCAGCCCTCTTTAGGCCAGTCATTAAATATAATGCTCCCTTTGGAATTTATATGTCCAGACAAATAAAACTGGAATGCTCACACAACTACCATACTAAAAGGATGCATGGCCTACATGGAACAAGTCAAAGCCCTGTTACTATACTTGTTATCCTAAAGACTGCTAAGAGGTGACCTGTGTCTGGTATACAATGCATCCTCTGACCAATTTTGATGGATTTACTGCACATCAGCAAGTCAAATGACAAGAAAATATGTGGTCTAAGGATGTTAACCTCTTCTGTAACATCAGCAGAATGGTTTGGAAGGACAGGTATATTTTGCAGCGGATATTGCTGCTGTGGAACAGACTCCCCATCTACATAAAACAATGTTCAGTCCTGTCCATGTGTAACGCAGTTCTATGGGTGGGAAACAAAAACTTTCCTCTAGGAGTGCCCGAGTTCTACTAATGGACAAATGCAGCTCCTAAATACTTTATCCAATGCATGGAGCCCTTCAAATTATCTATGGTATGATCCCAGTTATTCTCATTATGGGTAATATATAATTATTGACCATGGAATGGTTAAGGCCAATCCATAACCAAATGGAAAAGGTCATTTCAAGCACAAAAAGGGAAAATGGTTAGGCCTAAAATGGCCCACAAAGGCAGCAAACCTAGTACTTACTTACTTATAAAAAATTCAGAGGGGTTGGGGGCAAAGCCTCAAGAATGGTAGGTACAGGGACTAAAAAAAACATTATATTTCAATTCCTCAAATTGCTTTGTGTAGCAACATTTCAGGTTTGTGATTAAATTCTTAGATGTTTTAGTTATGATGCCTTGCATCTTAACTAAGGGAAATGTGATGGCTCATGGTAAAACCAGAATATGTTATGCATGTATTCATGTAAATACAGCAATCTATTTACATACATGTATATTTCTATCTATGTCCTTCTGTGTGTCTCTCTCTCTCTCTATGCATATACATACATACAGACCAAGATAGCTGTATCAGATAATACAGATGCAGATATATGCATGCACATACAAAGTGCAAGGTAAGGAAGAGAGCATTACTACTGGGTGTAATCAGTTCAGGATATGGCAGGTAATGATTCTTTCTTTTGCAAGTAATAATTCCCACCACTGGAACTACCGGACTTGCTAGCATTTTCTTTTGTTCTATAAACATATGGTATTGACATCGGATGTGCTCTCACTGCTATGAACAAACTAAAGTGATTCAAATTTCTTTGATAAGAAGACCATGAAACCATTTTACAGTTTTACTTATCCTAAAATTGTGTTATATTTAACAGTGTCTATTTTCTCAACGATATGGGAAAACTAATTAATAAGGTCAGTAGAACAGGCAATAATGTCTAGGGCTAGGGTTCAGAATCAAGTAATTTGAAGTTTATATTCCATTTATGCAAATAACTTTGGATATTGAAGTGTCATATGGACTTTTTTATCCTTTTCTTTTTCCAGCTAAATGAAACTGCATGGACTTCAAAGACTGTCCGTTTACTGCTATAGCAGAAGCAGGACCATTAACTTCGGTATAATAAATTCAGAAATAAAGCATTATTAGCAGTGCTATAGCTAATGATCTAGTTAAAGAAACAAAAGTTTAGAGGTAGAATGCTAGCAACAAACTCTCCTGCAACCAATTGGGTTTATTGTAACAACATTTTATGAGTCCCAGTACTGACAGGATGTTGATTCAGAAACTTAACTCTTGTGTTTCTGTTCTGTTGTAGCTTTAATCTATTTTAAGCGTTAACAAAAACTAATGTTAAGCTACATATTATGTTTTTATCAGAAACATATATTTGGAATCAACTACATGATTTTTATATACAGGTTTGAGTAGAACTAGAAGACTCGCTCACACAAAATGTTCATATTAAGTTAGCAAGGCTAACAAAGCAAAATCCATACTCAGTTTTACATTAGCTGTAGCATATGTACAGTTCTATTAAAACAGGAGTGAACTGCATATCAGACAGCAGGAATCGAAATGGATGTACAGTTTTCTGGAATTAGATGTAAGCTAAATTTGAAATTCTTTTGCTGTTAATCTCTACAAACTGTAATTGGCTATGTCACAGGAAAATGGTGAGAAAATATGTTGGAAGATAGCATTAGATGCTCTGCATGCTTCATCAAGACAAGCCTTTGTGTTAGTGGGTCTAATAATATGCTGCATCATTTTCTGCTCTACAGAGAAGCAGGTTGATGATATGTCCTACACAACCTGTTTTTCAGTACAAAAGATGGTGAACAGAGGGGGAGCTAACAAAGACCTGCACGAATCACTGCTCTGATTAATGAGCGTATAATGAGTCTTTCTGTAACCTGTTATCAATGATATCTGCAAAAGGTTTCACTCAGGACTTTGCCAGGGAATATTCACACAGAGAGATCCATCATGTGTAGCTGCTTTTCATTTGTAATATCCATTAATTACAGCCATGATAGCATAATGAGCTTTGAGACAAAGTCAAAGCTTCATACTTCCATTTCAACTGTGCAGAATTCTCCAGGGTACTTGAGAGTGACAGCCCTACTTATTTGAAATGAAGACCCCAAAATCCCCATCAAGCAAGAAATGCAAACTTGTAGGCATTTTTTCCTGCAACTTGTCAGTCATTCTGACATTTGTAAGTAAATCTGCACCGATTCAAGTCCATCACTTTATCTTTTTAAACAGTATCCAATAGTAGCACAGCCAGTAAGCATAGACTGGTTAGTAGGCTAGCTCATTTTGAAGTGTCTAGTTCACATGAATGCTTATTTTATCAATACTTGATGAGCACCAAGCAAAAAGAACTATGTTTGGCATTGTTACAAAAGAGAAAGTGCACACAGCGCCTGCAGACTGAATAAAGATAAGTCAAATATATCAAATATAGCATGATTTGCTCTTGGTGAAACAGCAGATTAGTGACTGTGAGCTTCAAACCTAGTTACTGGATGGAGGCAGTGTGATAAATTATTGCAATGATAGGAAGAAGAAATACAAATTCAAACTAGACTACAGCTATTTGATCAGCATTTACATAATTTCAATTGAACAATGTAGTTTAACACCGAAGTAATACGACTGCCAGCAAAGCCACTTGGTCAAAAGAATAATTAAAAATTATTCACATGCGTTCCCCTACATTTCTGCATGTCTCCTGTGCTATTTAGGCATGTATTTATTTCTGAAAACAGTTGACATACTATATGTTTAGAGTAGATTATGTGGCAAAGTTGCATACATGTGTGTGTACTATCTTCTTTCAGCAGATAATCCACTAATGATGCATTCCGAAAATAAGGACAATCCAAGGTAGTAATTAATGAATTACAGGATAACTATGTAAAATTTTAATTACTGACCTAGACTATATTCAGACTAGAAATTCAGATCATCTGTTTTTGTTAATTAGGGCATCTGCATGCATAAGTGATTATACATTTCAACCTCCTTAATTTAAATATCCAAAACAATGACCCCACGTGTGTGTCTTAAATCTCACTTTATTGCTGCCATCTAATGTGCCATCTAATCATTTTTTCTTGATGTTATTACTGGATCTCTCTCTGTATTGGTGTCTGTGTGTGCACACATGTGGACGTGCACATCTGAGTGTGTGTGTGTGTGTGTGTGTGTGTGTGTGTGTGTGTGTGTGTGTGTGTGTGTGTGTGTGTGTGTGTTTGCATCTACTTATGTGTTTTTGATGGGAAACCTGAAGGTCACTGATGGATAAGCTGAAGTCTATGCAGTAAAGGAATTTCAGTTATCAAGAATTTGCCTTGCTTATAAGATGATTATTTACTAATTAAAAGGACACAGTTCCAGGACAAATGTTTATGCAACTGCCAGCCAGATGGGCAGTAACTCTAGATGATTTTGTCCCAGTCATCTGAGCATATGCAGTATTGCATATTTATAAATGCTTTGTTTTCACCACATTAATTGCCAGTTGCTTTTGAGACTTTGGAGTATGCTGTCATGTGTGGCTTCACTTATCTGCTTCAAAAATGTTATTACAAACCTTTAGTGATCAAATATCAGCCACCTATTCTGGAAATCTCTTAAGAGTAAGAGGCTACTCAACTGACTGATCAGCAATCAATCAAAAAAAAAAAGTAAATATTTTATGAGGGGGCAAGCCCACTTGTACTCCCACACCTCCTAAAAATTATATACACCACCACCAAAATTGCATTACAGTGGAGAAAGAGCAAATTCAAAATCCCTATTATACAACAACCCTGTACAGAAAAAAGCCATTACATTCAATAAGCGGATTTTGATCAGCTGAACTGACTTTTTCCATTTGACAATTTGACTTTTTTGACAACTTGCATGCCTTCCATACATCTCTCTCTCTCTCTCTCTCTCTCTGTATGTGCATGTATCTATCTATCTATCTATCTATATATATATATATATATATATATATATATATATATATATATATAAAATGTATATGTATATACACACACACACACACACACACATATATATATATATATATATATACACACACACACACACACACATATATAGATATATATATGTATTCCGCTGCGGTGGTGGTGCTGTGGTAGCGTTGTTGCCTCACAGTAAGACGTTGTCCTGTTTGATTCTCAGCTAGAGCGGCTTCTGTGTGGAGACATGCATGAATGGGCATACCTTCATTGAAGGTTGTGCATCAGGGCCGGCAACTCAGCACGTAAATATCTACTGCCAATCATTAGCAGACCAGAGTTCCACTGTGGCGACCCCTAACCGGGAAAAGCCAAAAGACACAACAACAACAACATATATATACACATATACACACACACACATATGTATATATATATATATATATATATATATATATATATATATATATATACACACACACACACACACATATATATATATATATATAGATATTACTCACACAAAGACTTCCCTCTTGCTACAATAGATAAATGGTGAAATATAAAGGACTAAGAAGGGAGCCCTGTGGAACCACACAATCTACAAGATGGAAGGAATAAAAACTGACCACTGATATAATCCCCTGAGTTTGTCCAGAAAGGTAGTAGGCAAAGCAATGGACAACAGTAGAAATATTGTAATTTCTGTAAATGGTTCAGTACGATAAAAAGATCCAATATATCAAAAAATGGAAATAATCCAGAAGAACTAAGATGGAAGAGTGATGCTGATCTTTCACTATTAGCAGATCATTAAAAACAATAATGAGAGATGTCACAATGCTTTACATAGTATTAGGTTCGGACTAGAAGGGATCTCCTATTCCACATTCGCTCAAGTAGGATTCCAGCTGAGCAGACACCATTTTCTCAAGTACTTGCTAACAAAAGAAAAGTTCAAGATAGGATGATACCTATCTGATTGTCAGAGTATCTAAACAAACCTTTTTGAAAGTTTGGGTATGTAATGCCTCCTTTAACTGTAATGGAAGAAAAACTCACTCAAGTGAGCTGGCAGTAGTCTGGAAGAAAAGTGGACCAATGTCCCTGCAGGATGCTGCAATGAGCTTCATTGGATGGGGATCTAATAGATTTCCAGTGGAACATCTGCCAGAGATCATAGAGATGAAATTATTATAGTCAAGAATGGCAAACTCACTCCATCCAATTACAGCGCTCAACATTCATGTATGTCAGTGTCTGGGATAAAATGCATCAGTGATGATCTGAAGAGCATATTAGAGGATGTTGGACAATCTTCATATCCAGGAAACAAGATGGAAGGGCAATGCAGCAAAGCCACTTGTCTTAGCATCCAGAGTATACTACTCAGTGGGACTACAGACTAGAAATGGTGTGGGAAGTGTGGTGAGAGCAAGGCTTCAGAAGACAGTAAGGGATGTTATCATAACTAGCAATAGACTTATAATTATCCAACTCCAGTGTAAGAATATGGTAGCATTAATAACTGCATGTATGCCCATACCACAAGGTTGTAATTATGAAGAAAAGAGTGCATTCAGCCATCTGCTGCAGGATCTATTAGATAAAGCAGGACAAAGAGTTGGTGTTGATAATGGGGGGACCTGAATGCACATATCTGGACAGACAGAATAATATATGTAGACTGTCTGGGTCCACATGGGTGGGGCAACAGGAATAAAGGGGGAGAAGCCTTTCCAGACTTCTTTGTGGCAAATAGCTGATTGTTGATCAGCACATGGTCCAGCAAGAGAGATAGTCACAAAATCCCATATAACAGTAGTCAACATGAAGCTCAAGAAGACCTCCTCTGTGTAAAGAAAAAGCACTGGGGTAGCATCAGCAATTGTAAAGTCATCCCAAGGAAAGTAATCGTCCTAAAACATAAACCAGGTACAATCACATGCAAGCAATAGTCATAGAAAGCTCTAAAGTCAGCAGAGACTTGGCTGAAGACCTGTTAGGTGACCAGAAATAAAGCATAAAAATTCAAAGAAAAAGTCAGAGCTCTAGCACCTGAGGAAGAAGAGGAAATATGGTTTGAAGAAAAATGGCAGTGCCTCAAAACAGTATATGTAAAGACTACGGAACAGATATGCAGGTGAGCCATGTATGGAAATAAGGTACATAAGGAAAGCGGTGGAATGCAGAAGTCCAGGAAGGCATTTAAAAAAAAAAAAAAAGATGGTCCAGGCTAAGAAGAAATACTGGTTGGCAACAAAGACATTAAGACAGCAGTTGCAATATAAAGGAACATATAGCATCAAAGACACTCTACCGGCTTCTGCAAAGTGACTCAGCAGAGACAGAAAAATAAAGAATGTAGTCAACAGACACCGTTCATAAGAGATGTCAGCAACAACCTGCTCACCAGTCCACAGGATATAATAGGCAGATGGAATGAGTACTTCAAGCAGATTCTGAATGAAGAAAACCCCACAGACACTGTACTGCCCCAGACACAGCCTATGATGAAAGAAGAACAGCACCAAGGAAAATGAATCCAAGGAAAGCAGCAGACTCAAATGTGGTCATGGCAAATATTAACAAGATGTTGGGTGACGTGGGGAGAAATGGCTCCTGAGGGTACTGATAGGAATATGGAGAGAAAGGCATATCCCAGTTGACTGGAGAATAAGTATATTAATGCCAGTGTACAAGATCAAGGGCAGCATTCACAACCGTGATCAGTACAGAGGTATCAAACTACTGTCACACTACATGAAAGTTCTGGAGCAAATTATGAAGCAAAATAGCTTCAGTAGCTAAGGATAACCACAAGGCATTCTTTAACCACGTCTGAAATCTAAAACGGAATACCCAGCTATGCTCTTAACTGGTTGTTGATGGTACAACCCATACTCAACTGGAGGTAATACCCATCCTGCTAGCTGACAGAATTTGGAACAAATTTCACTCCCCTGTCCCCTCCAGTCATCCCCCAAACTATACCATTCCTCAGCCTATTATCTCAAGACAGCAGGTCATCTCAGTGCTCTGCAAGGCCAAAAACACAGCAGTAAATGGACCAGACAACATACCAGGTTGCCTTTTAAACAACTTAAAATATGACCTAGCAGACTCACTTGGATTCCTGTTTTAACACAGCATGAAACTGGCTATGTTCCAGAGGAATGGAGGGCAGCAACAGTAATCCCTCTACATAACAACCAGTTCTGGGAATTATAGGCCCATAAGCTTAACTAGCCTCATCTGCAAGGCCATGGAATCATTATGGACTTTATTAACAAGGACATGGGCAATCACCATACTCTAGACCCAACTCAGTTTGGATTCACTAAAGGAGGATCATGCCTGTTGAACATGGTTGACTTCTTTGAGAAAGTCAACAAGGCCCTGGACATGAGAAAGACAGTGCATACCACCTATCTTGAACTAGCCAAGGCATTTGACACAATCCCCCACTCAGATATTATAGACTAACTCTCAGTTAGGAATGAATCCCTACATTACCAGATGATTAAGCCAACTGGCTCACCAACAGAACACACAGTCAAAGTGGGTGACTTCACCTCTAGCAAAAGTACAGTCACCAGTGGCTAACCATAGGGTTGTTTGTTGGGCCCCTTACTGTTTGGAATTTATTTCTCAGAAGTCCAGGCAAACTTGAACAGCCTGTGGCTGACCAAGTTCACTGACAACTGCAAATTGGGAAAAATCACTGAGTCCCCCAATTATGTTAATATACTGCATCAGGGTTAAAGCAGACAAATGATTGGTGCCAAAGCCACAGATTAAAGCTAAATGCAAATAAATGCATTATTACTTCCTTTGGGATGCTGAAATCCCTGCTAATTACATTATAGACAGTAGTCCCCTAAGTGTAGACCCAGTAGTACATGTTCTGGGTACTCAGATTGATAGCAATCTGAGCTTTGACCACCACTTATCCACAATAGTAAGGAAGCCCTTCTATGTGGCACATCTTATAAGCAAAGGCATCATGTCTACATCTAAGGATGTTATAATTCCATTATACTAGTCTTTCATCAGACCAATAATTGAGTACAATGCTCTCTTTTGCATATACCTCACCAGATACCTGCAACAATTGGGAGAGACCACAGAGGTTTCTCAACAAGAAGTTACAGGGTACACAAAACAAGTTTGCATTCTGTCTCCTACAGGTTGCTAGAGGGTGACCTGTGCCTGGCTTACAGAGCAGTCTCTCACCTGGCCCTGATGGAAATGCTACACGTTTGTAAATAAAACTGCATTAGGGTCATTCACTCCAGGGATCTTAACCTAGCCTCTGACATGAACAGGTCATGCTTGAGAGACAGATACATCTCCCAGAGACTGCCACTTCTCTGGAACAAGCTTTTAATTCATGTGAAACACAGCCCCTCCCTGACCCTCTTCAAAATCAACCTAGATCAATGGATGGGTGACCGCAAATTCACTCCTGGGGTGGTGCCCATGTCCCTCTTGGACAAGGGAAATCAATATTAACTACCATAGACCCTTACCCTCTGTGAACTTCACTCACCTAACCATCAACATTTGGGGTAACTCGAAATAAATATGGCTAGGCTTGTAAGGACTCTAGGACTGTTAGTCTAGTAACCTCCTATGAGCCTATGAACCTCTAACCTATGGGGAGGGTGAGTGATAAATGAACACGTACAGTAGTAGAAAGCAAATGGGAGATGAACAGTTTCGATTCTGATCAAGATGCATCACAACCAACCCGATCTTTGCAGTGAGACAGATAGTTAAGAAGTATCTAGAAATAAGCAAATAATCCAACTGGGCATTCTTAGACTTAGAGAAAGCATATGACAAGGTACCAAGAAAGTTGATGTGGACAGTCCTTTGATGGTTCAAAGTCCTTAAAACAATGGTAAATGAATGCAGGCTATGTGCAAGTACCCAATGATCAAATTATGAACAGTGTTCGGATTCACACAGGGGTTTCCTAGTGAGTTTGGGTGTGCATTAGGGTTCAGTTCTGAACAAACTGCTCTTCATACCGGTGATGCACTACATTAGCTAAAGGTCAGAGGGGACAGATAAACAAAGCTGTTGTATGCAGACAATGTGGCATTACAAGCAGACTCTGAACAAGAACTTCAGAAAATGATAAGGGAATGGAATGGAATGCAAAACTGAGGGCAAAGGGAATAAAACTGAGTACAGATAAGAAAGTTGTAATGGGAGCAAATGCGTGAAATCAGAAAAAGCTGAAACTTGAGACAGAAAGGAAAGTACTGGATCAGGATAACAGATTCAAATATTTGGGAATGGTGGTTGAGCAGAAAGGAGGTCTGAATGAGGAAGTTAAACAGAATGCCAAGTGTAGTGTGTGATAAAAGAATGCCAAATAAGCTGAAAATTGAGGTGCAGAAAAAAAGTACTGTGACTAGTATTACTGTATAATACAGAAACCAGAACAGTGAAGGGAGAGAAATTGAGGAAGATAATATGATAGAGATGAAATGTCTGAGATGAGTGGTAGGATACACACTGTGGGACAAATAAAAAATTAGAACATTAAAGTAGAAGCCCAAGTAGCTGTAATAGTATAGAAAGTGAAAAAGAACAGAGTACTGTAGCTTAGGTACATGTGCAGGAGAGCAGAAGACAATCTGTTGAAGATTTTGGACAGATTGGAAGAAGGCAAAAGGAATGGAGGGCATCCAGCAAATAGATGGAAGGACTGTGTAACAGAAGACATGTGACAGGCATGATTATGGAAGAAGGCAGCAGACTGACAATGAATTGAGACAGATGGTGAAAATTGACATGACACCCTGACCCCATGGGGAAAAAGTGGGTTGGTGATTAGGATGTGAAGAGGGTAATCGTGGCAGCAAAATAGCAAACTGCCAACTCAGTCTGATGATACAGCGTTTCAAGTGGCAAGATACTCTACACTGCAAAAGCATCTTACAATACAAAACAATGTAGCTGGAAAATTACCTATTGAAAGATAAACAGACTCTTTGTAATTTGTATGTCTGGTACTCAGAAAAATGGAGTCCACTGTGAGCTTGTCCTCAGGCTGACCAGAGCACTATCTGATGCCTCTGGAAATCATTATCTTTGACAATGATTATAAATGCTTTTTTAAGGGATACTGGCATCCTCTTAGGTTATCTAGTTTGAAGATGTATTAGAATTTCATATTTTCATAAAGAATTTGAAACTCATAGCATGCACCCTAGGGGAAGTTATCAGTTTAGAGCTTACACAATGGGTGACAAAAATGAGTAAATTGTTTAGACACAATCATGCAAATATAGTCAAAGTTGTTATTTTTCTACAAATATTTGAATTAGCAAACAACATCGAAAGTACAGTTATGTAGGTTATATGGGTGTACTAATGCAGTCATAACTATAGGGAACTTGGCTGTAGTCTTAGGTCTGACATCCGGCCTAACCTTCAGAGTTGAGCATCCATCTCCCATGGTAAGGTTGACATCACCTTATCTTGAATGCCTTCATGTGCATAGAATATAGGTATTATCTGTCTATGCCACCTTTAGTTCCTTTTTGCAGTGATCATAAATGCTAGTAGAAGAGGGTTCATAAAAATGTCAGACTAGGCTGATGACTAAAGAGTAAGGCAGGTAAATGTCCTGTTAGGGATCCTTTTTTATAATACTATCTTTATCTGGCATTGTGCTTTGAACATTCTTGTGCTGTTTTTAGACATAGTGGCAATGAACACCAAACAGAAAAGGAAACTGGATGTGTACCCTTGTGGATGTCAATAGATATGTTTGCAAATTCCAGATTATGCACAAGCTCCTTGATGACAAGTGCACTTACTGCCTAGGTTTAGAATATAATATCAATGAGTGTATAATTTGCCAGGGATTAAAGCCTAAGAACTATTACATAAGGTGCAAAGTCCTTCAGGCATATCTGAACAAGAAGAAGCTCCTGAACTTTGGTGTCCGTGGAGTCACACAAGTTGGTGGCTTGAATGTCTTCCTCATACTGAAAAGAATACATAAGTAAGGCCTGAATTGAATTTTAAACCCTAGGGTGGCCTTGGGCTATGATCATTTGTCGGAGGAGACTAGGCCTGAAGATGATAAACTCCCTGGAGGCATATGAGCACTCACCGGCCCTGATACCTAAAAGCAGCAGTTGAATCCTATGCTGGTGCCCCTTTGGAAAATGGCACACTGTTGGCCTTCATCATGTTCCACTACACCAAAATGTCAACTACTTAGCAAACAACCAAAGCCAGTCAGACATCAGACCCTGAATGGGACCTTACTATTATACAAAAGGAAAGGTAGTATCCTCATGGTTATGACCACTCCCTCAGAATTAGATCACTGGTCACCACCCACCATACTAAGATCCAAGTGTCATGTACACAAGCCTCTTCATTATACTTCATTATGGGGGATTATCATTCCCCACCCTATCTCTTCCCTCACTCATGAATAAACCAAGCTGGCTCATGGTTTCTTTCAAAGGCTGCAGCTTGAATCCATCCATTCCTCTCAGTGAAGTATCCAAACCAAGTGAAAAAAAGTCTGCACTGCCAGAGGAAATGACATTTGGTGATGCCCTGTCCTTTATGAGGGAATCATTTTTAGTCACAAATTTACAAGGCTTCAGTCATGTAGAAACAATTTGGAACCTTGAGGGACTTTGTATGCTACTGTTCTATCTGAAATTGCTTAAGATGTTGAATGTGTGTTATATTGTTACAGACAGCATTCCACATTTAGCTGCATAAGCAAAATACAGTGAATGATTTTGATACAGCTAGTAGATTCTGATATTGAGATCACAGCAGTCAAGGTGGATTGTATGTAGGTTTTTGACAATGGTACATCTGTCTGGAACATTAAGAATGTGATGAGCCATTTTAAGATCGGAGAGAGTAAGCACATGCTGTAGTTCTAACCAATCTAATGGTTATACAGCAACACAATGGTGTATTCTGTTTTTAGATTTACTGCAAACCTGGCTACACAATAGTACATCTGTCTGGAACATTTAAGAATGTGATGAGCCATTTTAAGTTCGGAGAGAGTAAGCACATGCTACAGTTCTAACCAATCTAATGGTTATACAGCAACACAATGGTGTATTCTGTTTTTAGATTTACTGCAAACTTGGCTACTGTACTGTAAGTTTGTTTAGGTGGGTACACTGAATATTGGTTAAGACAGAGGATGCATAAAGGAGGGCTGGAAGTAAAGGACTGGATCATGTTCAGCAAGATATGCTTTGAGTTTGTATGTCAAGCCAAACTTTTGATTATTGTTGCTATCAACATAATATGAATTGTATAATTTTTTTTTAAACTCTCTGTTATGCTTCCATCACTTGCCGATGATGATCTTATGAGATCATTGCAGCTCTATCTTGTTCCATTTATATTTTCAGCGTTGTCAAGAGAATTGTTAATTTTTTTGTTCTTTTCTGCCCAACGCAGCATCTCCAACAGTGTATCCCGCAGCAAATTCTTAAAGTCTGCCAGCCCACCACACTCCAAGAAAATGTGTTCCCAAGTAGCTCTTTCATCCCCATTAAAACTCCAAAGGTTGTTCGCAATCTGAGGAAAAATTCCCTGGAGTCTACTTGGGGTATAAAAATAGCTATGTAAACATTTCCAAGCAAAAATCTTAAATCTTATAGATTTTGTTGCATATTTTGGAGACATACATATATTAATCCCAATGTTATTAGACCCAACTGTATACAAGCATTGCTCCCCAGGGAGCATAAGGATCTCTCCTAAACTCCATCATACGAAAATCAGGAAAATGTAATTTATACGGCGGATTTTAAATACCCCAAGACTAGCTGGGTAAAACTACTTATCATCTAATTATATAAAAACATTAGGCAAAAGTATGCAAAACCAATTGATCATCTCAAAATATTGCAGGATTATTTCTCTTCCCGAATGTAAGCCAAACTGATTTCTCATCAGTAAAGAGTTAAAATAACACCCTATGGTGTTTTCTGCACCGGTTTTCATTGCAGCATGTGAATTTCGCAACCGCGAAAATCTGGTTGCGATAATACGTAGCCCCCTCCCTTACCTAGCTTCCCGTGGTTCCCAAGACCTGACATCGCGCCCATCTGGACCACAACGAAAACTAAACCTGCAACCTAAACTCTATTTAAAACTCAGGGTAGCCCCCTCCCTTACCTAGCTTCCCGTGGTTCCCAAGACCTGACATCGCCCATCTGGACCACAACAAAAACTAAACCTGCAACCTAAACTCTATTTAAAACTCAGGGTAGCCCCCTCCCTTACCTAGCTTCCCGTGGTTCCCAAGACCTGACATCGCGCCCATCTGGACCACAACGAAAACTAAACCTGCAACCTAAACTCTATTTAAACCTCAGGGTAGCCCCCTCCCGTACCTAGCTTCCCGTGGTTCCCAAGACCTGACATCGTGCCCATCTGGACCACAACGAAAACTAAACCTGCAACCTAAACTCTATTTAAAACTCAGGGTAAACTCAAAGCATTATTATCCTATTCATAGCGAACTATACTGTTCTAGTTAAGAACCTGACACTGTCACTTGAAGACTTCAATACTATAAAGCCTGGAAAATTGTTTCTTTCCCTGCATTATTATAAATACCTGCACTAGTAACTCCTCTGTGCTGAGTTCTACTAGTAACTACTGTTACCTCTAAGACCCTGCGAATTCTCCTGGCGGTGTAGTGTATGCTGACGTCAGGAAGTTTACAAATCATCCTGTTTGCTCACCGCTAACTTCAAACTGAACCTGCATTTTGTTCTGTCTCTTCTCTTGCCCGGTCGCCTCTCCAGGCTTACAGGTAACTCATACAAGGTCTAATTACCTTATTGAATCATTACGGGTGTGATCTGGAGCGTTGTGCTTTGCACTGTTGTATTATTTTTCTACTCCTGATACCTGATTTCTCTCTGGCGTGTCTGCTTGCCAGCTGTAGCTGTGCATTACCCAACGCAAAGGCTTGCACGTGTTGTTGACGCACACTTGGCGTCTTTTCATCAAAACACATAAGCGACCTAGTTCTGAAGTCATTTAAAGTTATAATTTAGTATCTGAATGGTATTTTATGTATATGAAGGCATCTGAACCTATTTCAAAGTATCTAAATGTGTTTTAATGCTTACGCAAAGGCTTGCACATGTTGCTGACTTACACTTGGCGTCTTTTAATCATAACACATTAGCGACCTAGATCTGAAGTCATTTAAAGTTAAAATTTAGTATCTGAATGTGTATTTAATGTATATGAAGGCATCTGAACCTATTTCATAGTATTTAAATGTGTTTTAATGCATACTTGCTGGCTACTAGTGTTGTTGACGCACACTTGGCGTCTTTCTTATCTAAACACATAGCGACTAAGGTCTAATGTCATTTGAAGCTATTACACAGTATCTCCTTGTGTATTTAACGAAGCTGAACTCATTTGATGCTATTTTATATGTCATCTGAAGCTATTACACAGTATCTCCATTTGTATTTAACTAAGCTGAAGTCATTAGATGCTATTTCATAGTATTTGAATGTTTTTCTTTTAAATGTACACTTTAATGAATATGAAGTCATTTGAAGCTACTTTAAAGTATTTAAATGTTTTTTTAAATGTACACTAGATGTCATTGTGCCTATGACTATTACGTAACTTGGTCTTATGCACGTGTGTTTGGTGGCTAAACAGGATAGCTGTCTTAGCCTGCTATTACTAATTTCAACCTTAGTAACTCTAACACTCATATCTCTCTCCCTTGTATCATAGGTAGCCCCCTCCCTTACCTAGCTTCCCGTGGTTCCCAAGACCTGACATCGCGCCCATCTGGACCACAACGAAAACTAAACCTGCAACCTAAACTCTATTTAAAACTCAGGGTAAACTCAAAGCATTATTATCCTATTCATAGCGAACTATACTGTTCTAGTTAAGAACCTGACACTGTCACTTGAAGACTTCAATACTATAAAGCCTGGAAAATTGTTTCTTTCCCTGCATTATTATAAATACCTGCACTAGTAACTCCTCTGTGCTGAGTTCTACTAGTAACTACTGTTACCTCTAAGACCCTGCGAATTCTCCTGGCGGTGTAGGCCCCGCTACGCTCGGGCTCCGCTCCCCTCCCTGCCCCCATATCCCACCCGCCCCCAGTATCCCTACTTTTATAGGAACAAACAGTCCCTCCCACTTTCCCACTTAACAAATCCAAGGCTCCCTTGTCACACCCCATTACTCCTCCCACCCCAAGGCCCACACCCTTTAACAAATCCCACACAAAGTCTCTTCCCTCACCCACTACCCTTTTCTTTTTCTCCAGTATGGCCAATTTCATTTATACTATTACCCCCATCATAGTTATACTTCTCATCACCACTTATATCCTAACAACATATGAAAACCAAACTCTTATAGGTATCCCTTTCCCTAAGCGCCACACCAACTCCCAGTACAATCTCCATGTCAGTTATATTCCACCTTCAATCTACCAGGACAAAAATGTATCCCCCAAAATAGTCCACCCCACACTTCAACACCCTAAAACTCCACATAACAAAACTAATCTCAAAATCCTATTTAAATTACAAAGATTTTTAGTTTACTTGAAAAATGGTATTAACATTGACGGAGATATTCACCCAAACCCAGGTCCCACCACTATGCCAAATTCTAACCCCCATAATTTAACCCGAAAATCTACTGACTCCCTTCTAATACTACACCTGAACCTAAGAAGCATTAACAACAAAATTCACAACCTTCACGCCATCATAGCTACACAGTCCCCTGACATCATGTGTCTAACCGAAACATGGCTAAAACCCACTACTAAGAATGAAGAGATCCTCCCACCCGGGTACAATATTCTCAGGGCTGATCGTGCAAAGAAAAAAGGTGGAGGAATAGCTATTATGTTTAAAAA
Source organism: Protopterus annectens (assembly GCF_019279795.1). NCBI lineage: Eukaryota > Metazoa > Chordata > Ceratodontiformes > Protopteridae > Protopterus > Protopterus annectens. Next base: position 279,584,540 of record NC_056738.1, on the reverse strand, counting down.
TACCCTGAACATCCTTAAGAACCAAGTACAACCTCCTATGATCTCTAACCTAGAAATTATTGCCCTACAGATCTGCCTAAACACTCAAAAACGCATCAACCTTATTGTAACCTATATCCCACCAGGGAAGAACACAGAAAACCTGGAGCAAACTCTGAGCTGGCTAGCCACCAACTACCCACAAGAAACCATAGTACTTGGAGACGTCAACATTGACTGGTCTCTCTTTTCTACCCATATAACTCCACAACCTATTAACCTACATGGTTTTTCCCAAAATATCCTATCCCCAACCAGGATAGGCAATTCACTTCAAAAAGAAAGTATTATTGACTGGATCCTTACTAATTGGGACTCTAATAACTACACCACTGGTACCCTTCCCTGTGACCTCAGCGACCACCTAATAACTTATATCATTAAACATAAATGCCCAACTTCTAACCCCCCCCTATATAGACTAATCAGAAACAAAAAAAAATTTGTCACTCAACTACTTCTTGCCGACCTGAAATCCTGCAACTGGACCATACTAAAAACTCTATCACTAGAAGCGAGTGTGTCCCACTTCAATGACACATTCCTTAAGATACTTGACTCACATGCCCCACATAGACAAATTAGAACCAAAACTCGTATAGCACCTTGGCTAACTAGAGATACTAAATCCAAAATCAAACTCCGTGACCAAGCCTGGGATAAATGGAGAGCCACAAAAACCCCCCAAGACCATTATAAATTTCAACAACTAAGAAACGCCACTAAAACTGCTATTACCCAAGATAAAAAACAATACTTCTGCAACCTCCAGCAAAAACACCAGAACAACCCAAAGAAATTCTGGGCAGGTTTTAACAACCTTCTGCACCCAGGCAAAACTTCCACCCCAACCCCCGAGAAATTGTTAGAGAAAGGCCAAGAAGAAGTAGCCAACACCTTTAACTCCTTCTTCACTGAGACTATCCAAACCCTAGCCAGTCAACTAACCTCCACTCCCCCACCTGCTGCTAAACTGCATGTTGACACCCCTACCCCTTTCAATTTAAAGCCAGTCTCTTCCTCCTATGTACGCTCCCTCCTAAAAAAACTCAAACCAACCACCCTAGCGGCTGACCACCTTCCTGCGGAATTCTTACAAATTGCGTCTGATGAAATAGCCTACCCCATATCAATCCTTATCGATAGAACTATAACTGAGATGAACATTCCCTCCATTTGGAAGACTTCTTATATCATTCCGCTTCACAAAGGAGGTACCTCCATGGAAACGTCAAATTATAGACCAATAGCCATCCTGTCCCCAATAGCGAAAATCATGGAAAGATGCATCCACAAACAACTTCTTCACTATCTAACCTCTAATCATCTCTTGTCCAATGCCCAGCACGGTTTTCGCCCACACCATAGTACAACTACTGCCCTCCTTTCCTTTGTTGACTCAATCAACAACAATCGTAATAACAAACTCATATCCTCTGCCCTCTTTCTGGACCTATCAAAAGCATTCGATATGGTCAATCATCAACTCCTTCTTAACATCCTTGAAACCCTACGTCTGGACACTCCAGCACTAAACTGGTTCAATGCCTACCTCACTGGTAGGCAACAAGCTGTCCTGTGGCAAAACAGAATATCAGGACTGCTCCCTAATACCATAGGTGTTCCTCAGGGCTCGATACTGGGCCCACTTCTGTTTTCCATCTTCATAAATGACCTTCAATCAGTCATCCCTAAATCCACCTGCATCCAATATGCCGACGACTCCACATTAATCTGCTCAGACGTCTCCCTCTCGAATCTCCAAACGATCACACAACATTGTTTTTCACTAGTTGAAAAATGGTTCACTGACTTAAAACTCCTACTCAACCCAGCTAAAATGAAATTATTACTTTTCTTCCCCAACGTCTTCTCACCCCTAGGTAAAGAACTCCCAAACACTAACAACATAACCTTCCATATTAAATCCAATAATGGGACCCTCATAACCCCTGTCACCAGTACCAAATTGCTAGGTGTTACTATTGATCATAAGCTCAAATTCGACATACACATTACCCAAACAGTAAAGTCTGTTAACAAAAAACTAGGATCTATGTACAGAATTAAAAACTTCTTAACTCCCACTACCAAATTAACTATTGCCCGTACCCATCTCCTCTCTTCCCTCCTCTATGCTTCCCCGATCCTCTCTTTCCTCAATAAACGTGAACTTAACATGCTCTCTCTTGCCTACAACCACATTGCCAGATTTATTACAGGTTCCCCTTATCGAACCCATCATTGCCTTAACCTGAGGAACCTTGGCTGGTTGGAACTGCCTAATCTCCTCAAACTTAGCCAACTCGCCGAAGCTTATAAAATAATCAACCATCCTGATAGAACTCCCTCACTGTGCAGCATTCTGACTCCATATACTAACCTCAATAGTCTCCGATCATCCAACAGCATCCAGATCCTAACCATTAAAGCAAAAACTCAGGCGGGATGCCCTCTACGCCAATTCCATTGGCAAGCAGTGGAACTCCTGCCAAACAACCTTAGACTTACTACCTCGCTCAATCAGTTCAAATACAACCTTAAGGAATATCTCTCCACACAATGGATATGTCCATGTTGTGAACCTGACTAACTACATATCTCATACCTTCTAGTCCCACATCTCCCTAGCCCATTTCCCTAATGCAGATCTCTAAAATCTCTCATTCCTTATAGTAATGAGGAAGATCTCCGATTCCAGTCTATTTTCCATTAATATAACGAAATCAATGTTTTTGTATAACCTCCTGTCTGTCCTTTTGTCTTATATAACATCTATGTAATTTTTTTTCATTCCTGTATATGTAATCTGTATTCTCTTTTTAGTAACTCTACTTTGAATCTTGTAATTTAAACATGTACTTCCATTTTGTATTGGAGCTTTTCTCCTCGGGCCTCTACTGAAAACGGATATGTATCCAGCTAGACCAGCCCGGTTAACAAATGTAAAATAAATAAATAAATAAATAATCAATCGGGTTAATCCAAACAATTCTGAAGAAATGATCTCTATCCCCAACCATGGTTATACCATCATCAGTTAACAGAGATTACAACCCATTAACTTTAGTCAAAGAAAAAGAAATTCAGTCTTAAATAAGTTATGTTAATAAGATTTTATTTATTTATTTATTTATTACAGTTTGATGACCGGGATAGTCCACTGGGCCTGGAAGAGCCCATTTTCAGTGTAGGCCCAGTGAGAAAAGCTCCACAGGATATAGACAATTTTACAACAGTTATACAAAAGTAAATAAAGCAGTAGAACAGTGAAAAATACAGAGATAATATACATTTTTTTTAAAAAAGAGAGACATAATATTTCTATAATATGTACAGATAAAAAAACAAGCTTTTTTTTTTGGAAGTTAAAAATATGAGGAGAGGACAGAGAGAGAAGAAGGTAAGGTGGGAGAGGTAAAAGGTTTAATAAGATTTTAACACTGGAATGTGTAATGCAGTAAACACTAAATTCTTGCTGATTCATCAACAGCTATTAACAGTGAATCCCAACCGAGATGAACAAGTCGGCTGAAAATTACCTTCACTTAACCCAAAACATTTTTACAAGGGTGAAAGCCATCCTGTACCATCATGTGAGGTTAAGTACACCTCCACTTTATATACTAATCCCACCCACTGGAACACATCAGTTGGGAAATCAAGTTCAGCAAAAGTGTTTTTAGTAGAATCATTTCACTCGATTGGTATCCATTGTTTCTATCATCAGCCAGCTATCAGGTTTAAATATCATGTTCATTAAAAAAAATGGAAGTATATCCTCAGTGATCAAAATATATCTTCTCAGGAGAGTATCCATCAATCTTTACGGAACAATATAAGTGTTAGTGTTAAAAGAGAAATAAAATGGTTAAACATCAATTAATACTGCCATGCAAACAGATGTAGTTGTTATTATTATTTAGCTAGCTTTGAAAGGACTTGACAAGACCAGCTTTTTCATCAATTATAACTGAATGCCACAGGGACCTGGGAGTTAAATGAAATATAAAGAGAATGTGATATACCTTAGTAAATATTTAAATACAAACAGCATGAATGTTTAAGTACAAATAACATTTTATTTAATATGTCTTTAGAGTGATGACAGATGATATAGAGTACAAAGTTAATGGAATCCGCTGATGCAAGTACTGTAAAACTCATTTTACAACCCTTACTTGCACAGTATGAACAGCAATACACATACTGTCACCAGTCTGCAAAGCATGCAGCTAACCTAAAAATATTTTGTATCCTTTATAATAAGGAAGACTTTCTGACAGTACAGAAAGTTTTAAATAGCATCTTCAGGAGGTGTGTAAATGATAACCTAAACTTAAAACGTTTAAATATCACATGATAACATCTGGTAAAAAAGAATGCATGGATCTTATATTGGGATGTAATATTATGATTGTGCAGTGATCCTTTGTGTATTAATATGTGACAAACTGAAAGTTTGATCCTATGTATATTAACAAATGTTAAGATCTAAAACTGAAATGAAAATATTAGTTATAAATCATCCATATCCTAAGATAACATAATTGTGTAGATTAACTCTAGGACTCCAAGATGATAATGCATCTGTAGAGAAACCTGAAATAAACTATGTTATAAATATGTTTTGTTAAAGGTATAAGAAAGAAAATATATACTATGCATATGAAATACAAATGCAGAGATGACAATTAATTGTATTCCAACAGTAAAATCCTGTGTCAAAGAGGCAATATTCAACATAACATTTATCATCTGTAAATTTGTAAAAAAAAAAAGCATTAAAGTACACTAATGTTTCCCATATTCTCTTAGTAACTTATTTTCCAAAAATCATAATTAATTAATTATAAAATAAAATCAATAAATAAATAAATATGCAGTTGTTAACGAAATAGGCCAATTGGACATACAGTCCATTTTCAGGGTGTGATATGGAAGCAATGTCTGGTTAAGTGACTTCCTCAAGGCCACACAGTGGGCAGATGAGGACTGAGAGAATCAAACTCTGTACCATAGGAACTACAGCTCACAGCCTTAACTATATGCACCAACCATCAGACTATCAACTTACATTTAATAATTTCATAGTTTTAGTTCTCATACACTAAGTAATCTTGAGTTACTCAGTGTTATATTACTTGGTAAAAGTAGGGACAAAGGGCAGGATGCATCTAATCTATAGTTCCCTATCTGACTAGTTCTAGTCTTATCCAAACACTGAGTCACTTGGGAATGTCACCTGCTTACCAAAGACGCAAATCCAGTCATTTAAATTCTCTTTTCTTCTAGTAACTGCTCATGGGAAAAAACAGCATATGCTTTAAATCTACACCTTGTGAGCTACATCTCCAGCAGGAAAACAATGTGTTTTCTCACTTATACACATTGACATACAGGTAAATCTTTTACATGGCTTGGGAACAAACTGGACCACTTTGTAAGTTTTCTAATTTTATCCCACATTGTGACCCAAACATCTGTAGAACCATCCATAGTCTTCTGAATTTTGATCTCTTGATGTGCGGTGATGCAGGCCCTTGCTCACTTTTCTAACATAAGATAATATTCCCCTGTGCATTTGCAATATACTCCATACTTTCACAGCTACCTTTTCAATGGTTAGAGTGAATAGGCTCAGAGTAACATGGGATCATTGTCCAGTTCGCCGACAGATGTCTACCTTCCTTGTTACTATTATTAATGAGATCATCATCACAGAGGATTCAAAAATAGCATATAGCCATGCCAAAAATCTGTCTGTAAATCCCCTATGTTTTGAAAAGGAAAATATATTCAAAGCATAATAATGCTGTTCCTAGGAGGTGTCATAGCTCTGTTGACCTTTAGTAAAACTCTCTTGCTCTTTGAATAATCTTAGGTACAACCTTATCACAGCACATTTCAAGAAATTTTGATAAGTATTTATGACCACATTCAAACATGAGTAAGGCAGAAATTATGCTATATCACTAGGGTCATTAATTTCCTGCGAGTCAGATGAGGATTTCTACCAAAGTCTTATATGGATCTTCATCTTAACTGCATTGCAAACAAACTAAGTACTGCAACAACTGGAGGGCCACACATCTTTTGTAGAAATCAGTAGTACTTCATCCAAATGGTCCATTTGTACCTCCAGGATGAGAGCTGAGCAAACTGGAAGAGGAAATAGTTATTCCAATGTCAGGGATTGGGATCACCGCAAACCTCACTCTCTGCATGTTGGCTCATGAGCTCAAAGTTTAAGTATGGTGCTCGCAGAGTGCATATGTGCATGCTACCCCCTGTTGAGTGGCACACAAGTGAAGCACAGAATTGCTGCAGACAATACACCCGCTCTCCTCAGGTATTACCAATACAATCAGCCATGCCGCTACATTTCTCCCTAGGTGAATAACTGTCACCACCCACTCATTCCTATATTCTCCAGCCAGTCTCACACTAGTTGTGCTACTAGCCAAACTCACAATATTTGCACCAGCTCTTATGCTTCATCTCGCTACATCACAGGGATGTGCTTCTGCTTTTAATCTTCCCAACAGCATTTTGCAACTGTTTTAAATTAAGGTCAGCATCTAAATTCTGTTTGTCTTCTAGTGCTAGTAACCCCTCTACCCCAACTACAGAAATCCACTATGCTACTCCCAGAACTCTATTATTCTTCTGAAAAGGTCACAAAGGAATCCTGTTTCTTGGGGCAGATAGCCAGCTGTGCTATCTGTCCTTCATTTTTTGCTCTCTTTTTTCCTCCTTAAACCAAAAGATACATCTTTATGGCATACATCAGCCCTCACCCACCAAAAGTCTTCCTTTTTTATACACCAAGGTTCTATAGATGCAAACATAAGCTACTTTGGCTGGATTCTCAGTTCCATCTCTGCATGTACAGCTGCTGAGGGAGCTTCCTTCTATCAGAGAACTACTACTTGTAATTACCTCAGTTGCAGTTCTAGAATTTGAGCCTGTTTAATAGTTTTCCTAATGCACCTGCCTCCTTCTGCCATTATGTTGTGTCTTTCGGCTTTTCCTGGTTAGGGGTCGCCACAACAGAACTCCGGTCCACTAATGATTGTCAGTTGATTTTTATGTGCTGATTTGCCAGCCCTAACACACAACCTTCAACGAAGGTACGCCCATTCACGCATGTCTCCACGCAGAAGACACTCTAGCTGAAAGACAAACTGGTCAGCGTCTTACTGTGAGGCGACTCCTTCACCCTATCAAACAATATCAACCTCTAGACAGTCTGCATTTTTTCAGTAACTGCCACGTCTACTGTAACTTGTAACCTTGGGTCTTTCCCTCCACTTATGGTGGGCTTATTACCAGTCTGTACTAGGAATCTCAGATTTGGGAATAGAAACATTAAGTATTACAGGGAATGGCCTGAAATATACCATTCTTTAATATGTACCCAAGATCTGAACTGTAAAGTATCCCAACAGAGTACAGACTGTCTTACATTACCATGACAATTCCTCTATATGCTTATCTAGCTTATCACCCCAAAACTTGTGGCTCAGCATATCCTTTCAAACAGTTAGAGGTATAAGCTGAGGCACTATTGTTTTTTGTAATATAATAAAAGGGTATTTTAAAGCTCAGTCCAAAAGTCTTTTGAAAATTTGGCAAGTACTAAAGCATGCTGGAATGACTAATGAATATCAGAAGCGACAAAAAATAACTGCAATTCTCAGCAAAACAACAAAGTTATGTACAAAATAAATGGGAATTTGAGGTTTCTGACAATAAAACTCTTGATGGTGCCACTACTAAAGAGTCAGCAGTCAAATAACGGTAGGTTGCCTCAGATGGTTATAGCATAACAATAGTAACTTTTCATTCGTTATTTGTAACTAGAGCAACAGTAAAGAATATGTACCCTTTCCAAAAGCTACTGTGACTCTTCAAAAATGCAGAGCAATAAAGGCATAGTGCATTATCATCCCCTATGCCATCCATTTTCATGCTATATATAAACTTTCCTGAGAGACAGAAATAAAACAATTTCAGTTACATACACGACTGACAAAATCCTCCTGGGGATTGTCATTAGGTACATAACTAGCACTGAAAATGTCAGTTCAAATAAAATGCCAACCTTTCTTTTATCTCCTTCCTGTCAGCACTATTCCTAATTTTAATATACAGCAAAATAATTTTCTGTTATGATTTTCCAATGCTTATACACAGTTCAAAACATGATTGAAGGGTTTTTACAAAGGACAATATATGTTTCCATGGAAATGCTTGTATAGTCCACTATACAAAATGAATGAAGTGAAATGTATTACTACCCAAATGATTAAACCCATACCTATTCCTAATGCATCTGCATTAGTCTCTCTCCCCATCTACCCCCCCCCCACATTTTTGAATCTGCAGATGGTCATTCCCCCCTCCCCACTTTTGTATCTGTGGGCATGCATCCCACCACTTTTGAATAGGTGGACAGGTATACCCACCCACACTTTTGTATCTACAGACAGGCATAACCCCCACTTTTGAATCTGCAGACAGGCATAACCCCCCCTTACTTTTGAATCTGTGGACAGGCATACCCTCCTCCCACTTCTGAATCTGCGGACAGGCATATCTATTCAACAGCAAAAATGCTGTATGGAAAGGAGGCTTACATGGCAATGCCTTCAACAGGACCACAGGACTTGGGAATCATAAAGATAGAAGCAATTAAAGATTAAAACATCTTCAAAAAATAAGTGACTCGCATTTAGCCTTTATCAGTATAAGCAAGCAATATGGAGGACAGTACAACTACATAGTAGAAAATTATTTGGATCTTTATACTCAATTGTAGTTACCGAATATATTGTTCAAGTCCACTTGATGAGAAAGATGATTTACGGAAGACTGGATCAGTGAGACAGTTTGTCCCCACCTAACAATGCCTCTTCCTGTTCTTTGTATTCCATTGAAAATAAGTCTGACCATGGCTTTTTGCTAGAGATTTTACAAAAAAACATTTCTTTTATGCATCTTACTAGGATCAACGTTTAGTTGAAAAGAGAGATCTAAATGGTTCTGTGTTTAGATGAGGAATCTCCATATCATTCACAATTAAGCCACGTCACTGGATCTCTGATATACACACTAAAAGTGCAGTTGTTACTGGCTTTACCTGGATGTCTGCATGATGATATTTGGGATAGCTTTTGACTTCTAACTTAAGTTACTGTTTAGAATATAAGGAATAGAATATGAACACTATCTTGAAGCCTACAAATCTTTTTCTTTTTCCCATTGTGCACATGGGTTACAGAAGTCATCTTCATAATCTAAAGCATTCTGAGTTGAATAAGCAAAGTGTCTTCCCTCAAGACTGCGTCACCTTTACTGATACTGCTCCAACTCGTGGAATTACACCTGTGCTGTATTGTATAGCCAGTTTACACTAAAAGTATGCTCTAAGCTCATACCAAAAAGTAATCTTACTTTGTCTACTGTACAGGATACCTGCGTACCACTGAACCCCCCCCCCATACTCACCTGTTTAGAAACCTTGCCTCTGTCTCTCTCTGCCATCTATACATTAGTCACTACCCTAGAGTCAACTCTCTCTTAGTTAGCTATACTCTTTTTGTTTTTCTGTTTGTGGTTTCCTTTTCACTGTTTTTATCTTACTGCAAATACCTGTGTATACCTCACTATAACATCTCTTCCTTCTCCGTCTACATCTCCCCAACTCTTCTACTTACCTGCTGACTCTCACTGTGTGCTCCTTAGTGTTTCCCTCCTGGTCTGCTGATTGTTTCTTGTGGTGATTGCCGTTTCCTGACCCAGAATACCCCTTTACTCTCTTGTCTGTCTCACTCTGCATATATTACATTTCCCTGCATCCCACTCTTTCTCTCTCACCCTTAATCCTCTGGGGCATTTTTAAACTGTTAGTGTTTCTGCACCATTTTGTTTCCCTCTACCTACTCTTTGTTTTTCTGTTTGTGGTTTCCTTTTCACTGTTTTTATCTTACTGCAAAAACCTGTGTATACCTAGCTATAACATTTCTTTAGTCTCTGTCTACTTACCTGCTGACTCTCACTGTATGCTCCTTACTGTTTCCCTCCTGGCCTGCTGATTGTTTCTTGTGGTGACTGCCATTTCCTGGCCCATCCCGCTCCGTTCTCCCTCGCTAAGCTTGGGCTCACTTTGCTACCATTTCCTGGCCCATCCCGCTCCGTTCTCCCTCATTAAGCTTGGGCTCACTTTTCTCCCCTCCACCCCTCCCCCCCAATATCATATCCTTTATACCTAACCACTTAATCCCTTCCACCCCTTACTCCACCTCTTCCTGTCTGCTAAAACATTCTAAACACCTTACCCTCCCATACTTATTACTTCATAGTTTAGTCTGCTGCAAATCCTCCTTCTTCTACATATCTCCTACTCCCCTACAGGTTGTTTCACTTAAATTTTACTCTCTAACAGGTCCAACAACTTACTTTTCCTAGTTCCTTACCCACTACTCACTCCATTCCAAACCTACTTCCCCACCTTTGTCCATGGCTATTTCAACCCTTTCTATTTTCCTCTTGCCTCCATTACTTCTCCTTCTCATTCTTACATCTTGTATTACTCCATTACCACCTGTCCATAGAGATCCCACTAATCCCCATATTAACTGTTTCTCATCTCTGCAGTACTCTATTACAATCTCCTCCTCTATCTTTTCATGAACATCCCTCTGCCTAAAATCAAACTTCCTCCCCCTCACTTCTAGCATCTAAAACCAAGACTAAGTATTTGACTTACAACCTATTTAATTTCAAACTTTACCAACTTCATGTAGCCCTGCTTCTATCAGGAGACATATATACAAATCATGGGCCCATCCATCACCCCACCATGCAAAACTCTACCTCTCCCTACTTAATAAACTCATCCTCTCCAAACAAACATATTTCATTTTACTCTATGAACACCTGTAGTATTCTAAACAAAGTTAGTGAAATCCATGCCTGGATAGCCTTTCACACCCCTGATGTCATCACCCTAAGAGAGACTTGGCTAAAACCCCAAACCTCTGATGAAGACATTCCTCGCCCTGGTTATAATATGCTCTGCATAGATCGCCAAAACAAAAAAGCGGGTGGTGTAGCCATCCTCTACTCCAACCACTCACCATTACAAGTATTATGAAACATATCCCATCCTTTTCTCCTGCTGAACTACTTACAGCTAACCTTAAAATCAATGACCACACCACTATCACAGTAACAGACATCTATATTCCTCCAGGAGACAACATTCCTCTGCTCGAAAATATTCTTTCGTACTTTTCTCAACACATCCCCAGTGAAACTATCCTCTTTGGGGATGGCAACATGAACTGGTTAACTCTCAGTAATCCAAACTCTAATACTCATTAATTTATAAGAGTTTACACAGCTAATCTCCCAACCTACCCATGCAAACAACTCCACGTATCTAGTGTTCATGACTGGGTACTTGTATCTAATCCTTCCAAATATCATAACCCTGAAACCCTACCAAACACCCTGAGCGATCACTTCCCTATAAAAATGCTTAGGTTCACTCCCCACTTCTCAAAAACCTCCTAGATTTAATACTTGTCACAAACTCTCTAACTTCCATCCAGAAAACTTTAATGCCCTCCTCTCTAAAGTAAAATGGAAATTCCTTACCCAACTTCCACTGAAAGAAGTAGTCTTAGCTTTCAACTCCACCTTCCTTAGCATCTTAGACTCACTTGCTCCCCCTCGCAAAGTCTGAATTAAGTCCACCATATCTCTGTGGCTTTCAAAAGCCACTCATACCTTTATGATAACTAGAGACAAATTATGGAAAAAATGGTCACAAACTAAGCTCCCTGCAGACTTGCGAAAATATAAAGAACTCAGAAATCTGACAAAAAAAAAAACACATATACAAAGATAAAAAGGACTTCTATAACAAACCTCCCACGGCCCTAAAATCTAATCTTAAAAAATTCTGGAACTCTATTAACCAAATATTACATCCTGATAATCTTAGCTCCCCCAATCCATGCCCAGACAGCTGAAGAAACTGCCACTATCTTCAATACCTATTCTATCAATTCAATATCTAAGCTACTGCACCCTAACCCAAACTCCTCTACTACTAACATCTCCAACTTTTCTGAACCTACTCCTAATACTATCTCCTCAAATACCTTCTCCCTCAAACCTGTGGCTACTAGCTACATCAAAACTCTACTCTCTAAATTAAAACCATGCTCAGCATCAGCTGACAATATTCCTTCCACTTTTCTTCTACTAGCAGCTGACTCTCTTGCTCTCCCTGTATCTATCCTAATTAATTGCTCTATCTCTGAATCTAACGTCCCTTCCATCTGGAAACAATGCTACACTCTACCTATACACAAAGGAAGTAACGCCTCTGATATCTCCAACTTTAGACCCATCGTTATCCTCTCCCCTCTCTCTAAAGTACTAGAAAAATATATTCATAAACAAGTTATGCAGTATCTAATTCAGGAAAATCTGCTTACACCCACTCAACATGGCTTCAGACCCAAACATAGCACCGCTACAGCTCTATTATCCTTCCTCAACACTGCCTCTATAGCCATGGACAACCATAAGCTTATTTTTTGCCTATTCTTGGACCTCTCAAAAGCGTTCGACATTGTCTCACATTCTGTTCTGCTGCACAATCTGCATAAACTCAACTTCTCCTCTGATACTGTTGCATGGTTCTCCAGCTACCTCACTGATCTCAATCAGTGAGATGGCACTCTGCACTCTCCCCTCCTCTCCCTGTAAAAATGGGTGTACCGCAAGGGTCTATCCTAGGGCTTTTATTTTTTAATATCTTTACTAATCAGCTCTATACCTCCTGTCCTCAGTCATCTTTAGTGCAATATGCAGATGACTCTACAGTCATCACCACAGCCAACTCTCCCTCTAAGCTCTTCTCAGCTACTCAAGCATCTTTTAACTTGGTTGAAACATGGCTCTCCAACAACCAGCTCATCTTTAACCCTAAAAAAAAAAGCTGTTACTTTTCCTACATAAAAACTTCAACAATATTAAACCCTCCTTCTCCATACAGTCCCTTAATAACACTCCCATTCAGATAGAATCCAGCACTAAGCTCTTAGGCGTAACCATTGACGATCAGCTTAAATTTGACTTGCATGTTAATAACTGTATCATAAAGACTCATTCAAAACTAGGGCTCCTTTACCATAACAAGAAATTCCTTACCTCTGAAGCAAGATTACTCTCTCTCTTACCTACTTTCTACCCAGTCTAATGTACAATTCCCATATTCTCACAAATCTTAACTCAGCATTCCTGATCAAACTCGAATCTGCCTACAAGGTAGCTAGATTTGCTACCCAACAAACCTACAAATCCCATCACTGTCTCTCTCTAAAACACCTAAACTGTCTTGAATTATCCCACCAACTTCTTCTCTCTCAGCTCCAGATCATCCACTCTATCCCATACCAGCCTTCCTACTGCCCAGCACTATCCCCTCTTATCTCCCATTACTCTCCCTCCAGACCTCTCTGAAGCTCTAACCAAGACCTACTACAAATCTACAAACCCAAGTCTAAATTTGGACACATGTATAGCTATCACCCCACTATTGCCTGGAACAGGCTCCCACTAGAAATCAGGACCCTTACACATCCTAAACAATTTAAGACAACCATCAAAGAGCACTTTAAAAGTCACTGGTCCTGCCACTGCACTCTCTCTCCTTAACCATCCCCTACTTCTCATACCTTAATCTACTTTCTGCCCTTAACTCACTCTTCTCACTAGCTCTCTCTAATCTTCCTTGACTACGATTTCTACTGTCTTCTAAAATCTATTAAGCAAATCACCTCAGAGAAACACTCTTATTATAACTGTCTTGCCTTCATGCAACTACATTATGATAAAACTGGGTTTTTATAACCACTTACCTCAAAAAACTTTATTCATCTTAATAACATATTTATTTTTATAGATCTTGAAATAGTTTTGCTATACTCCTGTTTATTGACACTGTATAACATTGCATTGCTACTTAATGCCTTGTAATATTGCTGTTTAATGCTAATTTATAATGAAAGTTGTATAATATGTTAGAGCTTTTCTCCCTGGGCCTCTGCTGAAAAAGGGCTCTTCAGCTCAGTCAGACAATCCCGGTCAACAAATATAAAATAAATAATAAATAAAAAATAAATAATGGAAAGACAGAGGATTTTTTCTGTTCCTTCTGAAAAACATACAATTACCTTTTGCCAATGCACTCAAAACTTGAAAACTGTAGAATAGTTGCGCCACACCTGGTATCCAGTTTCTTTTACAGCAATTTAAACCCCATTATCCTTTGGATGAAAATCCCCTTTTATCTGTTTTAAAGGAAATTTACTTCCAGCTGACAGCTAGCCATCATCTATTTCTTCACTTGGAATGAGTGTAAGGATGTCAATGAGTTCATACATGTCAGTTGTTTTTTTTTTTTTTTTTTTTGGGGGGGGGGGGGATTTCCCATCTAGTGGCTCGCCCTGTTTACTCTTTCAATAGTTGCCTATATATTTCTTGAAAAATACCTTACTTCTATAAAAGCTCTTAAAACAATGCACGGATGTCTGAATTGTTGACATTTACTTGGAAAGCCCAGAATTCAGATATTATTTCCCTAGAAAAGGTTGTGAAGATAACATACTACTTGTTATTTCAAATCAGTTGTTCTACCTTCTCAATTCTCTGAAGCCCCTCATAAGATTGTCTAGCTTGCCTTCAGGCTATTCACTTTGTCATGTAATGTACCAGTGCAGTTTTATGGTAAGATTCTACACGTCATGACAGTAAGGAAAATTTATCAAATATCATAAATAGTTTGACGGCAGTTGCTTCCTAAAGTTTCACCATAATATACAAATCTTATGTTGATTCACTCTTACAGAACTTAACTATTGTGACTATAATAATAAAAGTGGCTTTAGAGAAAAAGGTTCTTGAACCAAAAAAATCTATATGCCCACCATGCTTGTTAGTTGGTCTCAGTCCCATATAATAGTAAATTTGAGTATCAGCCCTTATAGCTACAGAATCAAAATAAGTAACTCTAAAGAACTAAAAAGTATGGAAGCAACTAACAAAGAAACTGGAGAATGTCTACTATGACTTAGGAAAACAGATTTAAATGCCAAGATTTGCTTATCTGGAGTTAAACAAAGATGATACATTGTGAATCAGTTAGGAAAACACAGAAGACATTTTACATGATGCCCAAGTAGAGAAATTGATTTACTGACAGACTGAATACACTTTGCAATACTTTAATTCTATTACTGAAACAGAAATGTATGTCAGTTATAGAAAATAAGAACTATGATTAAATGGTAGGTAAAACCTATATCTTTTATTTATTTTCTTACCTGTTTTTACTATTCTGTTTTATGATTTTAGAAAGTGAGCACTACTAACATCACAGATCAACTCATAAAAGCAGAGGATTACATTATACAAGCAATAAAGCCCAACAGCGTGTGTGTTACTGTGTGAATAATGCCTACCCACGGGTGTTATGAAGCCTGACACCAAAGGCAGAGAGCCTCTAAATCTCAGGAAAGACGTTATTTACCTAGTAACACACACCCTGGAGGGCATTATTATGCTTAGAGAATGGGCTGCATGTAAAACTGTTATTTTTTTATTACTATATTATTTTTTATGTAAAATAGTTCCTCCGCCTAAAGTTTCAAACTTGCTGTAGTATATATAAATGGTGCTGGAGGATGCACTTTCCATCCAAAACATAAAATTTTTCAAAAAATATCTAGATATTTACTTAATTTTTTTAGGTCTTTTACTCCTAAAATGTGTGGTTTGTTTCCAGTCATTGGGATTGGAGTCACTACATAATGTCATATGTTTGAGTTTCAGACTTTATTTCCTTCAGAAAATGCATGCTAACACAAATCTTGTTATTCAAGTAACTTTGTAAATTTATAAGAGCAATATTTAAAAATCTGTTCCTGTTTTTCAGCCTTTGAGCCCACTTTATTTTAGGCTGTATCCATATTTCCAGAGCTAACAGGTTGAGAGGTATGCAGTCCTCGTAACTGTTGCAGCCACTGGTCAATTGATCTCACTCTTGCTCATACACACACACACACACACACACACACACACACACACACACACACACACACAAACACACACACTTGCAGTTCAGAAAATGAATGCCAAAACAAATCCTGTTATTCAGTCGACTTTATAATTTTATTAGAGCAATATCTGTTCCTATTTTTGAGCCTTTGTTCCCCCTTTATTTTAGGCTTTATCCAGGTATCTTGAGCTAAGTCGTCGAGAGGTATGGAAACCTCTTAACTGCTGCTGTTGCCACCGCTTGATTGCTATCACTCTTCATACTCTCGCACACACACCAACATTTCTGCTTTTATGCACACATGGGCACATACACTCATACATGCAAACAGAAACATAAATATACATACACAAACATTCTTTTCCTTCTTTTTTATGTTTCTTTTACACATGATAAACAGCAAAAGGACTGCTTACCAAGTGTAAAATAAAGACGGCCATTAGCATTCTTTCAGTCTGAGCTCCATGGCAGCTTAATAAGGTGTTGTGGAGTGGCAGACTTGTTTTTCAGTGGGCATTACCTATATATTAATGCCCAGTTGGAGAGCATTTGTTTTCCAATCACGGTGCTGATCTAAAGGTTGGCCATTCTCTAAATCTATGTAGTGCATTCTTACATTACTTTCTTACATTTTAGAAATGCTGAACAATGCCTCATAATAATTATAAATTTGTTGATATCATCTTTATTTTAACAATGGGTTTACATCTGTTTTTCCTCATAATCTCCATTGCAATTCTGCTCATCTCAGCAGAAAAAAGTGCAAGCCAATATCCACGTGACTTCAGTGGCACTTTACAGAGTTGAAAAGATACCTTGGATGAAGGCAGCACACCTGTACAGATATACTGCTTCTAACATTTAGACTTCATAGTACCTCAGATGTGGGATGACCTGTTAAACTATGCTGGATTTCTCTATAAAGTATTAGAGAAAAAGCTTTTGAATTTTAATTGAACCATTTTCCCTTACTATGACATCAGCAGATCTCAGCTTCAAATATTTTAATGTCCTAGACTAAAAATGGTATTATAATTTAAACGGGAGTAATGGACACAGTTTTGACAAGGACTCGTGTTCTCCTAAATAAGGATTGTCATTTTGTTCTGGACATGTTTTATTACTGCAGTTATGCTCCACTGATTTTCCATAAAGCCATGCATTGCTGATCTGTTCTTAGAAATATCGATTTAAAAAGCAGTAGGTAATATCTTACAACTCACTGATTTTATTTTAATAGCATGTTAGGCAACCCAATTTGTTGAAATATATAGTTAGGTAGAAATAATTATGAAGTATAAAAATGTCTCAAAATGCTAGACATGTATAATTATCAGAGGTTACCCTATTTTACCCCTTAGTTGGACACTAATGTTAAAATGCTGTACAATTATGATTCCATTTTGCTGACAATATTAAAAAGCACTGTCATAAATAGTTATCTGTCAAGACACAAAATGGAACATGACACAGTTTCTGAAAACAGTCATTTAAAATATTAGCAGAGTTTTCTCCATTGTTTCAGTAATAAGGCATGACTGCCACTATACATTCCTGATAACATCAATGAAAAGTGGTTAGCACTTTTTACAGAGGTTCTCTCTTTCTATCAACAGAGCAAAAACAAAGAAACTTAAATTGAATAGATAGAGCTTGTGTATAACAACACAGAATCTGAAACGTATGGGTAATATCATTCAGTCATTCTTTAAGAAAAAATATAAAGTCACATGATGAAGGATTTGACATTTTTTTTGTATGTTCTACAAATTTGTCAGTAAGTGCCCTCCAGGGTTGAATATCAATGATATGGAGGCACTACAAATGAATAATATATTCATTTACTTCAAAAATGTCATGATCAACAAGCAGTTATTTCCTCATTTACTATTTAAAAAATAGTCACTTTCTATATTTTCCAAAGATAACTACATTATTAGTTAGAGATGTTCCTTAAAAGCCTTAGCAGAACAAGTGAATCAGAGAGATTTGGGATGCAAGGCTAGGCTTAAAAAGAGTCTTGTGGTCATTATCCTGGTACAAATCGATGAACCTGTGAAACCATATAGTACAGAAAGTTGTAAAGGACTAGTGACACTACCAATCATACTTCCAGTGAAGGGTGACTGATAATACATGACAGAAAATTTCAACACTTCTGAATTCCAAGGTGCTGAATTCACCTGCGGCTCTGGATTCTCCTGTACCACAAGTCATTGCAAAAGGGATTACTGCTGTTTATGATTGTCTGGGCAGGGTTACAGAGCACACTCACGGTCTAAGTCGACCTCCTTTTCTCAGATTTAAGCAGTATATATGTTTTTGCAGTCATGCTAATGTGGCTTTACAACTGTGTTAGAAAGTGGAAAATTGTGAGGAGGGGTGGAGTCTGTTCTCTGCACAGTGGAGTACAGTTCATGGCATCAAGCACACAAGTTGAAGCAGCAATCTTTGCAACAAATTTTATATTTCAGGGACTGCTACAAATTGTTTCTCACTGTATAGTAAGCATTGCAAGTGTACTCAGTATTAAGTAAATGTAATCTTACTCCGTTCAAGACAGGGTACAGCAAGAAACAGCATTACAACACCCACGCAGAAAAGTTGTGGAAAGCAGCATGTTGTTCAGCTGAAACTGTGTTGAGTGTGTTTGTATGAGGTTTTTATTTTATGTATTATTATTTATTTATTTAACATTTGTTAAACGGGTTAGTCTGACTGGGCAAGAAGCCCTTTTTCAGCAGAGACCTGAGGAGCAAAGCTCCAGGCATAAACAATTATATAATATTTATACATGTACAGCTATAAAAAGTAGATAATTCAACAAGTGCAAATTCAGATTCCACAGCTTACAGAATATGGAAGCAAATTAAGTCTTTTTACAAAGATTTAAACAGTAACATTCTCAGAGAAAGTATGACTATGATTACATCATTAGTAAAAGATCAACCAGATTAAGTAGTGTAGTGCCAATTCCCTAAATAATTTAAAATGAAAAAAAAAATAGGACACGCACATCCTTTGACAATTTGGGGTGACATTAGTATAAAACACAAAAGGAAAGAGGAAGCAGGGGAGGAATAGGTCAGGTAGAGGTAGGACAGGGGTAGGTCCATGTGTTTAACATGTAATATTTGTGTTTTTTTTTTAAATGAGATTGTTAGTGATAGATCTGAGGTCTGGGGGAAGTTTATTCCAGGTGTAGGCAACAGAATGACTATACAGAAGTTTACAAATTTGCTTTGTGGGTTTGTAGACTTCAAGTAGATGTTGGTCTGCACTGCAGAGACAATGTTTGGGAGTGCAGGGAGAGATTAAGGTAGAGAAAGCAGGGCAGCGGGAGGGAATGGTTAGAGCAGAGTGTGTGTTAGGTGGAGTTGAGGAAGTAGGAGTTGGTTTTGGGCTTCTGGCCATGAAAAATTTTTTAAGGCACTGCAATGATAGGATCTGTAGGGTAGATATCAGCAAATCTGGCAATTTTATAAGTGGATTCAAGTCTGGTCATGAGGTTAGATTGGAGATTAGTGAGAATAGGTGCAGAGTAGAATAGAATAGATGGCAGAAAGGTCTGAGTAAGGAAACGTTTTCCTCAGATATTACTTATGTCTATATAATAGACCTAGTTTTTGGTGTGTTTTATTGATAGCTTGTAAAATATGAGGGTCAAATTTAAGCTGATCATCGATAACGCAAAGGAGTTTAGTATGGGTTTCTACTGAGATGACAGTATTGTTAAGAGATGAGACTAATAAGGAGTTTTTAGAATGCTGTAGAGTTTTAGGGAGGAAGAGAAGAAGTTTTTTTTTTTTTTTTGATTAAGTATAAGTTCATTATCAGTGAGCCATTTTTCTACAGGCAGAAGGGAGTCTTGGGTAATGGACAGAAGGTGGGGGCGATTATTGGAACAAGATATGATGGCTGAGTCTTCTGCATACTGGATTAGACAGGAGTGGGGGCAAGATGTGTAAAGATTATTTGTGAAGATGTTAAATAGGAGGAGCCAAAGTATAGAGCGTTGGGGTACTCCTGTATGTACAGGAAGGAATGGAGAGGAGGCTGATGTCTATCACAGAGGTAGCTGGAGAACCAGAGTATAGTAGACTGAGAGAGATTAAGGTTTTTAAGTGTGATAGAAGCAGATTATGAGAGACCATGTCAAAAGCTTTTGCTAAGTCGAGGAAGAGGGAGGAGACCAGTTTGTTTCATCTCAAGCTTTGGCAATGATCTGAGTGAAAGTAATGAGAGCAGTGGCAGTGCTATGACAGGGATGAAAACCATGTTGTGTGGCAGTTAGGAGGCTTTCCTGTATAAGATGTTCAAGTATTTGTTTATTATAGATTTTCCATTATTTTAGGATAGCAATCTAACATTAGTTGGAGGGGTCTGTGGAGTTTCCACCTTTATGAAGAGGGATAATGCAGAATTTCTTCCAGATTTTGGTCATAGTATTTTCTAGAATGGAACTGTTTATGCCAGTTCTGACAGGCTCTAACCCTCAGTAACATAAGGTTACAAGTGGGTTGAGATAGCCAAGGGGAGAAGTGAGATTTGAGTCTTATTTTTCTGATGGGGCAAGAGTATTTAAAGTATTAAGGAAAGTTTCAATGAATTTGGAAAAAGCTTCATCAAGAGGATGGTCAAATAAGAAGGACCAGTTGAAGGAGGCGAGCATATTACTGAAAGCGTAAGAGTTGAAGGTAGATAATTTGCAACAGTTTTGAAGTAGTGCTATCTGTGGAGTTGAGGAGAAGTTCTGTGACGTAGGGTGGGAAGGTGGTCACTGAGAGAGTCTGGAAGAGTACAGGAGTTGTAGTAGAAGTTTGGATTACAGGTGAGGATTCAGTCAAGAGTTGAGCCAGTGTTAGTATGTTTATTATAGCAAGTTGGTGAAGTAATGAGTTGTGAGAAGCTGTAGAGGTTGATGCTAGTAAGGGGGGAGGAGGAGCCTATAGTTGTCTAGCCAATGTTAATGTCACCTAGGTAATAGTCTCCTAGGAGATGTTATCAGAGATCCAAGAGAGAAATTGTTCCAGGATAGGAATGTTATTTCCAGGGGGGGATATAGATGGCGGCAACAGCAAGGTTTTTGTGTTTATTAAGCTTGCAGTTAACTAAAAGGAGTTTAGCAGGGCAAAGGTTAGGAGGGGGGGTGGGAAAAGGGTAAAGTGAGAGTTGTTCTGAATATAGAATGGCTACATCTCCTCATATTTTAGGGTGACTATCAAGCTGGAAGATGATATAGTCTGGGGAAGGAATTCTGAGTCAGAAATATGTGGTTGCACATATCTAAACAAGACTGTACAGGTAATCACACTGTATAATTCTACACATAACAAACATGGTATCTGATTCAGTCTTATTTTCTGCTTCTCTTAATTGTTATTTATAAGTTTTCCATTTTAGTCAAAGTGTGTTAGCTATCTACAAACCACTGGTGGTTGTTCTGTGGAAAGGAATAACAACTGCTGTACCTGGGAAGTAGGCATTATTGAATGAAGCCCTGGTTATTTTTCAATTGTATTTTTCTTTTTCTATGCTTAGATAAAGTACACCATGCACTGCTTATTTGTTGTCTTAATTTAAAGACTTCAGAGATCAGTGCACAGAGCAACTGTTGAAATTACCCATGTTAGAGTTTTGTTATTTTTTCACTGAAAGAGCAGAAAGCACTTTGATTTCAATTGCGCTTATAGCAACCTGCTGATTTATACAGTTTAAATGCTAACTTATTCCATTTTATTGTATCTTTTTACTGTTTGGCTAAAATAACTGTTCTGCTGTTTTATACAGTCACCTGACTGTTACTGCATAGCTAATAGTACCTGATTCAGAGGGACAGATAGCACATATATTTTCAACAAAATGTGAGGAAAACTGTGCTATATCACTTCCACGGTGTGAAAAAAATTGCTTGCCATAATTTGTTACTGGCAGAGGGTTTCTGAGAATGAAAATTCAGTGAATCATATGGCATGAGGACACCTGTAACATCCCATAATTCTATTACTGATTATTTTATTTCAAATTATAAGTGTATGCACTTCCAAAAAGTAGAATTTTACTGTGTTAGTTAAAGCTGGTGGCCTTTACCAAAAATGTATCAGACTTGCATAATCTGTGATATTATGACCTATGGGTATAGTCTTCCTGATGTATACTTTCACTACACCAATTCAGGCTTGTTGGCCTTTAAGTAAAATGAAGCAGAACAAGCATAATCTTTGATATTAATCTACACCAACAGGTGAAGGGATGCTTTCAAACGTTAAGTATCTGAATAATTAAATGGATAGATTAGAAGCACTATCAGTCTTAGATGGCATCGAAATGCAAAGTATCACACAGACTTGATCTAAATGTGTTTTACTGATCTTCTTAAAGTTCATAGATACTTACTAGGCTGTTAACACATGGAGATCTTTAGAAGCTTAGTCATACATTCTCATGAAGTTTTTTAGGCCTTATATTTTAAGCAGAAATAACATTTACATGTTGCTCCTATCCCTCAGGGGCAAGGGTGCTAAACCAGGGGTGAATTTGCCATTATCCATCAATACATCAAGATTACACCTGAGTAGAGTAAGAGAAATGCTGTACTTTATGCGGAGAGGAAGATGAAAGATATATCTATCCCTCCAACATGTTCTATTTACGTTGCAAAAAAGATTTAGATCTCCTGAGTGGATGGTTGTTCTCATCGGGCTTGCAAATATGCAGTAGGCCTGAAAGGATAGAGGTTGTTGAGACTTACATATAATCTCTCAATAGCTTCTATGACACCAAGAAAGGTGACAAAGCTTTAAGATGGCCTGCTTAGATTTTCTGAATTAGGCCCAAGATTTTCTTAGTAAGAGAGTGATGGTGGCATTCAAGTTGTGTGAAATGTTTGTGTAGGTATATATCCATCACAATAAGCTTTGCAATGAAAAAGCACTTTCTTACAATAGTGGATATGTGATGATTGAAGTGATGTGATTGTTATCTACAGTAGAATACCAGGTCCCTAACTACTAGATTCGTTTTCAGGAGTACGTTGTCAATGTGTTATTTGGGCAGCCGCGGTGGTGCAGCGGTTAACGTTGACACCTCACAGCAAGAAGTTCTCCAGTTCGATCCTCGGCTGGGGTGCCTTTTGTGCGGAGTCTGCATGTCCTCCCTGTGATCACATGGGTTTCCTCCCACATTCCAAAGACATGCTGTAGGTGGATTGGGCACTCTAAATTGGCCCTAAGCATGAGTGTGTGTGTGTGCCTTCTTTGGAAGGTTGGGCGCTGGGCGGGGAACACGGCACTGTAAAACTCCACTGCCAATCATGAGCGGACAGGTGATCCACTGTGGTGACCCCTAACTGGGACAAGCCGAAAGAAGAAGTTGTCAATGTGTTATTTACATGCATGAAATGTATTGCTTGCTGAAGGACACTATTATTCATTTACTGACATTCAGTTTTAATCCATACTTTTGACACTAGCCACTGGTTTGTGAAAGGCTCACTGGGAAGATGTTGGTTCCTCTGTGAAGTTTAGGATGGCACTGGGTTTATAGTCATCTGTAGACTTGGTCAGCCATAAACCCTTAGTAATAGCTTTGACCTTTGAGAACTAAATCACAAAGAAGAGCAGCCCAAGCTCAAAACTGTGGGGTACACTGCTAATTGCATGTATTTTGAAGGAGGAAGAGCAGCCCATCTTAATTTCCCGGTTTCTATTGGCAAGGCAGTTTGCTATTCAACAAGTTACATAGGGAATCAACATTTAGCTGAGGCAGTTTATCTATGATACGAGTATGGGATGGCCATGAACTTCTTTGCGGGGTCTAGATATGCAGTTTGTACAAAGATGCCTTCATTCATTGCTTTAGTAACCTTCTCAAAGAAGTTAGCCAGTGTAATTGTGCAGAATCTACTCTTAAAGGCAAACTGGCTTGTGTTTAAAGTTTGTAGGTTACCTACATCCTTATTTATTAATTTTATAACGATATTTTCCATAACCTTATAGATGAGGCCTGCCAGATTAATGGGTTTATAATTTCCCAGCACCTTTGATGCTCCACCTTTGCAAATTTTTTAAATAATGCAATAAAACCAAGCACCAGGAAAAGCTGTCTGTTAATCAGTCTTCAGAAGACATGTATCGTCATAATGCAATCTTATATACACTGGGAGTATCCATCACCTACCAGTGACATGCATTACATAAAGAATGATGTACACATAGCTGCTTTTTAAATGGATTGAAAGAAAATAAAACACAGAAAGCTTAACAAGAAGAGGATCACTACATACCTAATTTCATATAGCTCTCCAGTAAGGTGGAACACAAGACATTCGATCCCTAACAGCCTCTTCTCCTCCAACTGTTCACACTTCCAAAAAAGGAATATACTTCATAGAGCTACATCATATAGTATCTTCAAAAATGAGCCAAAGTCTATATCTCAGCTACTAATTATGTTGAGAAACCAAAATATTTGGTACCATACTTCAGAGGATCGTAGGATCACAGGAGTTTACTAGGCTATCGACCTGGAGGATATTTCAAGCTTAGCCATTTCAACCCATTGTAAAACCATAGATACACTAGTCAATACTCAGAACTTTATTTAGTAATGACTGCTCATGTCCAGGAGGGTTGTGAGTGCTATCCCCTGTAAGAATTTACAGTGCCCCATCCCTTCGTCCAGGTTCCTTTTGAACAGTGCCATTACAGACAAATTTCCATAAAAAGTACCATTTTTATTACATTTGATAACAGGGTAGCCTACCAGGCTTAAGGTCTTCTTCAGCTATGAGGCAGTAGGCTTAGTCAATTGAGTGGCTTTGACTACAATCATGCAGATTGAGAGTAGAACTAAAAGGAATTAAAACCAGTGATTAAAGGAGAAAGCTCACAGCCTCAAGTCTCTAAGTAAAACTGCAAAAACTGATGATCTAGCTTGCAAGTGGTTTAAGAGTTTGCAACTTATACAGTAAAATGTGTAGAAGTTCATGAGTGGTCACTTATATATGGGGATATGGTTTTAGACTTAAAAAAAAAAAAAGAGGAGGAGGAATGACCTAATTGTATATTTCCAGTGAGAGTACATAAACTACTCAAGACCATATCTCAAAATTCACTTAATGGTGAAGAAGTGGCTAGGAAGTGAACCAAGCCAGGTGCAGGCCATGTCTTCTTCAGCAGGGGATACATCAATAAAGCACTAAAACAATATCAACAATACTCTAAACTATTTCATCCCCCACAATAAATGTACTCGCAGCCTGAAAATAAAGGTTTGAAATATCTGATGTCAGAAACTGTAATAGACATGTTATGACATTGAATAAGAACCAGAAGACTATATCTGCGCATGTCATCAATCAGATTCAGAATGCACACAGCTGAGAATGTTTTGCAATTCTGCAACAGGTGATAGTGTTGTGATCCATTAAATTGGTATGTATATGTACCTCAATCCGTGAAACAGTGGAAGGAAAGTAGTTGTCTAAAGTAAAAGCACCAGTGTACCATAGTGGAAATTGTCAGCCCTTCATTATCCTAAGCTCTTTGTTTGAAGAGGGCCAGTCATGGGATTTATGACTAAATTCATCATCTCAACTCCAGTTGCTATGACTTATTCAGAGAGGCCCCATTATGATATAGCCAGAAATACCTGCATGATGGCAACTGACCATGGGGGAAAAAACTTGAAACAATTTTCTTAATACATTGTGTCGTCACTGGCTTTTAACTGGTAATCTTAAAAACCTACTATCCACTTGACTAGTAGATATCTGTCAGTAATACTGGTTAAGTATTCACTGGATCCTGAAGAAATCAGAAAACAGACAAGTCAACTACAAACCAAACAGAACTGGGTTTACTGGGCAGAATAGCTGGCTTGTTGCTCCAAATCAAGTTCTGAGGTATAATTTTCCATAAGGTAATGTCTGTATCTGAAGCAGACAGATCCAAAGTTTGACATGGATACAGGGTCCTTTGTAAAACCTGTCATTTGTCAAGAAAAGGATTCTGAAAACTGTGTCCAAAACTTCAGATTTACCATTTCCTGCAGTGGCTTCTGCTTATTTAATGTATTCCATACGACCTCCCCCACCACACGTACAGATATATAAACCTCCATCCTACATCTAAGAGCAATAAATCACCCTTTTACCAGAAAAAGAGTGTATTGCTATAAGGCACAGAATGAAGATGCCATCTCACTACTATGAGTAGTTCAGAGACACGTAATTGTTAAAAGTACATAGTCACCATAAAGATTAATCATATATATGGAGAGTATCTAATTAATACCTCTCCCACCTCCAATCAGCTTTACTGATCTGAGCAAATAACTTAACATATGGGCCAAAAAAAGTAAGGAGACAAATCCAACGTCAGCTTTGTAATTTGCAAAAAAACACATAACATTAGTGAGCCCCTGCTGCTTACAGTACTCCATAGTCCTAGAGTATAAAATCACATCTATGAGGACCTTGCAAAATCAAGCACATCCAATGTTTTCTACAAATCCTTCACAGCAATATCAGAAAAAGAATTAGTATCATAGCTAAAAAAACTTGCCTGCTTATGCAAAGAAATTAAATATGAAAAAAAATCATAAAAAGAAACTAAATATGACACAACAGAAGCATTTTTTACTACCTCTCATACCAGCTTACTCTTGATAAGTTGTGCTATACTGGTGATAGCATCCACAACTTAAGATGCATGCATCACCATAATTAGGTTATAATTAACAATAGATACAAAGAAAGGCTGATAAGACTCTAGGCATACATACATTTAGTTTGACTTAATGATGAGCACTAAGAGATTATGTTTCAAGAAAGGAAATTGCTCCTCTAAACTGCCTGTAAAAAAATCTGATAAAAACCCATCTGCAACACACATATGTATATTTTGAATATAACTGATATACTGACCATGTACTAGAGTCCCCAAATATGAACTGAGTGGCCTGGCATCCTTCATCTATTTGGAAATCTGAAAGAAAATTCTGATGAAAATGTTGGTAACCAGCCTGTGTCCATATTCTATAAAATCTAGAAATTCAGTTTATTTTTGAACTGCAATATTTCAGAAACCTGAAAAGGTACAGCATGCTCCACTTCTGCATGTTGCAGGAGAAGTTCTAAAAGTTTGTCATATATCTCTGTTGCAAAGGGAAGAGAGGGAGGGAGAGTACTAGTCTGATTAGACAAATGTTTAATGCAAGATAGGGAAATATAGCTGTCATTTCTTCTTCACTTTGGCATACAGCAAATCTGTATCAAATAATACTTATTTTGCTAAATTAAGGAGTCAAGCCAAAAACTGATAACTGGGCAGTTACATGACTCATTATAGTGATTCAAAATCGTACATGGTAATAGAAGTGATCAGATGAGCAGATTACTGAAAAAAGCAATCTTAAAATTATGCAAAGCAACCAATTTGTACAGATGGCATGAATTAAATTACTTTTAAAATACTTGAACTTGATGTTTAAAAAGGCATGTGAAATACAAAACATTAAAATAAGTAAAAATGGAATAAAATTAGTTGAGACAGTTTTGATAACTTTCAAAGCTCTAAGAAACATGCTGTTGCTAAGTTATGCATGAGGTCTGACTAAAACGTAACAGAAAAACGACCTGTTGCTAGTCACATGTTTAGAAGTGGAAGCTTATGTTGTGCAACAGCCTATAGTGCTGTGCACTGAAAACTCAAGACGACCATTTCCTGTTGATGCAGCTTCAATACACCGTCACTGTTGTTTGGTTCACTGGACTTGAAGTAGAAGGCAATATTTTTTTTTATCTTTTCTCTTTCATCTAACTTTGTGAAACCTTGGATTTAATATCTGTAACTTTTGTGAGGTCTTGCTCCCACATCAGGGGGTGCAGGAAGGGCATGAATTTCTATTTCTATAACCTTAGGTACAGTGTATCTTTGAGACTGTAACCTCCCAAGGGTTTAGACATTTTGGTTTCATGTAACTGTATATCAATTATATGACATGTGATTATTCACTGCAGGTCCATGTAAAAGTTGTGGAAAAAGTATTCACTTTACTAAAGTTTGTAAAATGAAACAAACACATTCTCAGTCGAAATGGAGAAGTACCATAACAGTGGGTTGGTTGTTTGATATATATATATATATATATATATATATACACACACACATATATATATATATATATATATATATATATATATAAACTAGTGATACCAAATGTAGGATGCTTGTTAGTAAATCATGGCATGTATGTATGTGTGTGTGGGGGGAGGGGGCTCTACTTCTTGTCACTGAATTCACACATCACCGAATTTCAGAAACCCGACTCTAGATTAGCAAAAGCGCAGTTCAACAAATGTGCACTTTTCTGAACCATGGTTTGTTGAAGACATTGACATTTCCAGCATTATCTAAAAAGAAAAGGTATGATTTTTTTTTTTGTAATATTTATAGCAAAACGTATGCATCAGTTGGACCATCTTAATATGGATTGCAGTACAGTACACATAAGGAAATATGCCCTTTTCCCCACTGTAGTGCGATCTCAGAGTTGGTATATATAAGTAGCAGGGGATTGTCCCCCTACAAAAATTTGTTTTACGTGGTTTTGATTTTTTTTTTTTTTTTTTTTTTTTTTTTTATGGGTTTGACTGGTTTTGATTTTTGGAGAAGTGCAGTTAGAAAAAGTGTTTTTTCATTGAACTGCACTTTCACTAATCCAGAGTCAGGTTTCTGACATTCGGTAGAATAAGAAGTTATGTACCTACCATAACGTTCCATGTTAGTTGTCTTCTTCTCGCCTTCTTTCTTGCTGGTTGGGGTTCGGAGCCGATCCTCAGCTCTGACTCGGCCATCTTCTAAAGCTCGAGAGCTATTTACTGGCTTGAGGCCTCCCCATATCCTACAATGCCTGGTGCTAGATCCCCAGATCTTGTTTGGTAGACCTAACTACAGACAAATATAAGGACACCTGTCCTAACAGCATAAGTTTAGCTACAGAGCTAAAAGGTTGAGGGAACAAACCAGATAAGATCCAGCCAGCTAAAAGGAACTCAGAGGGCAACTCTTCTCGGTCTATTAGGATAGGGGGACGGAGGGTGGGACACAAGAAAGAAAGCGAGAAGAAGACAACTAACATGGAACGTTATGGTAGGTACATAACTTCTTAATGTTAAGTTGTCTATCTCGCCTTCATTCTTCCTGGTTGGGACAGCGTCCCTAGCACCTCAGTCCTGGGTGGCTCATCGGAACAGACTCTTCAGCACAGTGGAACCAAAATCAGCTCTGCTCCTAGACCACATCCAACTTATAATGAGAAATAAATGTATGGGGAGTGGCCCATGTAGCTGCCGCACAAATGGCTTCCATTGGTAATCTTGCCTTAAAAGCTACAGAGCTACAGAAGTAGCTAAAGCCCTAGTACAGTGGCCTTTTGATTTAGCAGGGAGCTGTTTGTTCCTCAATTGATAAATCAAAGTAATAATAGAAGTCAACCGCCTAGATAGAGTTACTTTAGACACTGGTAGACCTTGTTTACCTTCAGCATAGGACAGGAAGAGCTGATCTGATTTTCTAATTTGTTTAGTCCTATGCAAGTAGAAATGTAATTGTCTATGAACATCCAACTGATGTAATTTATGTTCAGCTTTGTTGGAATAATTTGGGAAGAAGACCGAAAGATCAATGGACTGATTCAGATTACTCTCAGAAGGTACCTTGGGAAGGAAGGAGGGATTAGTCCTGAGTGAAACTCTGCCATTATGGAAAACTAAATAAGGAGGGCGAACACAAAGGGCCTGGAGTTTGGAAACTCTTCTGGCTGAGGTAATTGCCACAAGAAAGAGGGTTTTCCAAGAAAAGAAACTTTAAGGAACATGAAGCTGCGGGTTTAAAGGGGGGCAATATTAGGAAAGCTAAGAACAAATTAAGATCCCACGGAGGTGGGGGATCTCTTACTGGGGGCCTGAGCAAAGTAGTCCCTTTGAAAAAAGCCTTGCAAAGCTTATGGGACATGATACTAGTTTCAGATAGGCCTGTATGAAAATTTGAAATTGCGGCTAACTGAACTCTAATGGTGGCAGAAGAGGACCCAGCCTGAAAAAGTTTCGCTAAGAAATCTAAAACGTGATGGACCGGGGCTGAAAAGGGATCTATGTTTTTAGACTCTGCCCAGCAAGAGAAACGTTTCCACTTACTAGCATAAGTTTTTCTGGTGGTGGATTTGTGCGAAGATAAGATGATTTCACGCACCGATTGGGAAATGTCCGGAAGCCTGGCTAAGGTTGGAAGTGGAGCAACCAAGCAGTGAGGTTGAGAGATTGCAGGGATTGGTGCAGCCCGCCCGACTGATGGATCAGGAGGTCTGGTACTGGGTCCAGGGTCCAGGGCTGCTCCAGGAGGTGATGATGCAGGAACGGAAACCAAATTTGCCGAGGCCAGTAGGGGGCAATGAGGATCATCTTGCATCCCAGCACAGTAGCTTTCTGTATTAGTTTGGG
This sequence comes from Protopterus annectens, assembly GCF_019279795.1. Taxonomy (NCBI): domain Eukaryota; kingdom Metazoa; phylum Chordata; order Ceratodontiformes; family Protopteridae; genus Protopterus; species Protopterus annectens. The sequence goes on along the minus strand of NC_056738.1, from coordinate 279,553,857 downwards.
AATCAGGGGAAATGGAGGGAATGCATAAAGAGGTCCCTGAGGCCAATCGTGAATTAAAGCATCTCTGGGAGGGTATCCAGGAAGAGGGAGGAGAGAAAAGAAACTGTTGCACTTGCTGTTGAAGGGGGTGGCAAAAAGGTCGCAGCAAGGCTGACCCCATTTGCAGAAGATTTGGTCCGCCACTGTCTGATTGACAGACCACTCATGAGGCACAAGAATTGCTCTGCTCAGCCTGTCCGCTATAACGTTGGACTTCCCAGGGATGTGCGTTGCTATCAGAAACCGCTGGGAAGAGATTGCCCATTGCCAGAATCTGAGCGCTTCTCGACATAGGGGGTAGGACTTAGTTCCGCCCTGCTTGTTGATGTACCACACTACCAACATATTGTCTGTCTGAATTGCAATGGTCCCGGTTGGAAGAGAGTTCTGAAGAGTTTGCAACGCTAAAAGCATGGCTATCATCTCCAAGGCATTGATATGCAGATGGTACTTGTGGAGTTGCCAAGTGCCTTGGACTGTTCTGCCCTGAAAGTGCCCCCCCACCTGATCAGGGAGGCATCCGTGGTCACCGTGGCTACTGGAGGAGGAAGTACAAATGGTCTGCCCTGGGGTACTGATGGGGAAACCATCCACCAAGCAAGCTGGTCTTTGCATGTCTGTGTAATCATAATCATGTGAGACATTGGAAGTTGTAGAAATGACCATTGGGTGAAATGCAACCACTGAAGAAGCAAGGAGGACTAGTATGATCGCTGCTGCCATGAGGCCCAATGTCTTTAGGATGAATCTGTCCTGAATTTTCTTGCATCCTAATAACACCTGTACATGTCGGCGAATATCTAATACTCTGTGTAACGGAAGTCTCGCTGACATGTCTTTTGTACTTAAACTTGCGCCTATAAAGGTTATAGACTGACAAGGTGAGAATGCAGACTTTTCAAAATTTATTGTGATACCTAGCTTGGAGCAAGGTTGGATGGTATAGTTCCTGGCTTGTAGCAGCTGATGTCTGGTGGTAGCAGTAAGGAGCCAGTCATCTAGATAGGGAAACACCTGGAATCCTTGCCGTCTCAGGTGAGAGGTAACTACTGCCATACATTTGGTGAACACCCTGGGGGCTGTGGTGAGACCAAAGGGCAGAGCTCGGAACTGATAATGACTGGCAGGCAGAAGCGGAGGAATCTTCTGGAGCGCCTGTCCATTTTGATATGGTAGTACACATCTTGAAGATCTATGGAGCATATCCAATTGTCCTGACCCAAAAAGGGTAGAATGGACTGAAGCGTGACCATCCGGAACTTCGTTCTTTGTACAGACCTGTTAAGTCTGCTGAGATCCAAAATGGGTCTCCAATCCCCTGTATTTTTTGGTACCATAAAGAACCTTGAGTAAATTTTGGATCCTTGCTGGTCTGCTGGGACTTGTTGGATGGCTCTTTTTTGTAGCAGTTTTGAGATCTCTTGGACTGCTTGTTCCCTTAGACTGGGTGGAACATCTGGAAGGGATTTGTTTGACCTTAAGGGGGTATGAACGAAGGAAATTCTGTAACCTCCAGATATGAGAGACTGTACCCATCTGTCTTGAGTTATGTCTTGCCAGGCTTTTGGGTACAGCGATAATCTTCCCCCAACTGCCTCCGAAGGTGGGCAGCTGGGCAGCCCCTCAGGGATGCTGGAAGGGCTTGTCAGAGAAGGAATCTCTGCTGCCCTGATTTTACGGGCCCCCTCTGCCTTGAGGGCTGCGTCTATAGTTGTTCCCTCCTCTGCCCCTGGAGGGAAACTCACCACGTGTGTCAGGCATGGCTCCCTGGGGTTTCCGGAACCACATTTTGCCACTTTTCTGACCTTTGGGGTATGGTCTAGAAGGAGTGGAAAAATGGACTCCCACAGTAGAGAGAGTCTTGCCTTCCTGCTCACACCTGGTAAGGGTATCCTTCACCTGTGGTCCAAAAAGAGCAGAACCATCAAAAGGGGTATTGGTGAAAGATGCCTTAAAGGGGTCTGCAAAGTTACATAACTGTATCCAAGCGTGTCTTCTCATGGCCACACTTGTGCCTGCGGCTCTACTCGCCCCATCGGCCGCATAAGAAATGAGCCACATGGAGGAGTTCACTATCGAATTAAGAGTCGCCAGCTAGAAGGTAATCTTATCCTGGGCCCCCGCAGCTGATGGATCTTGAAGGGTATCTCCTAGCTCCTTAAGGAGATCCCTCTGAAGGCATGTAAAATGGAACAAATAGTTCAGCGACCGCATGGAAAAGGTCGCTGAGGAAAACATCTGCTTCCCTTATCTGTCCATCATCCTAGACTCCTTATTAGGTGGATGGACAGACGAAGAAGTCTCAGCCAACTCCTTTTTCGTGGCCGCTGCTACCACCATAGCATTAACAGGGACACCCTTTGTCAAAAATTGCTTGTCTTGTGGTGCTGTGATGAATTTCATGGGACTTCGGGGAGTTGGTTCCACTGTGTCTGGGGCTGACCACGCCTTTTGAGCCACCACTGCCATTAGTGGATCAAAAGGCGGAGACACCCAGGAGGTGGAGGGGCGAGAACCAAACGCGTCCAGATATACCAACGCATCCTCAGAAGGGTTAAGGGAAGTCCAGTTCCCTCTCTGCCTAAGCATCTCAAGGATGTCTGAGAAGGAGACATCTTCAGAGGGGGACCTTGGGGACCCTTCTGAATAAGTCGGTATCCGAAGTGACAGACTCAGGGGAGTCAACATGCGTCCTCTTACATTTCCTCTTTTGAGGGGGCTCCCCTGAATGATCAGGGGAGGCCTTGGAAGAGGAGGACATGCCCACTGAGGTGACCTGGAGCACTTTTTCTCCTTGCTTGGGGTCTGGAGGAGGAGGAGCAGAGGCAGATGCAGGCACCATGGGGGGAGGAGCCGAAGAGGCTGATCGTAGGGCTGACTGAGGGGCCAGCACACTCCTCATGACCTCGAAGGCACCCCTTCCCAGCAGAGAAGAAGGCTCAGGCTCCGAAGAGACCGGAACACTCCCCGGCACCGAGAGGGATTGCTCCGAGGCCGATGTAGGAGCCGAGCTCACCTGCGCCGAAGCTCCGAGAGGGAGAACGGGGTTGGACAAGGGTCCGATGCCACTCGCTCCCTCGGAACTGATGTGGGAGTCTCGGCGCCCAGATCCCTCCAAGGACGGCGCCATGGAAGTGATCGGAGCCGAAGGAACTGAAAGGGTATGTATCGGCGCCGACTGTTCCACAATTCAAACCCCGACCAGCTCCGGCTCCGAACTCAAGGGGTGAGTCAAAGGAGGAACTACTGTAGAGACGGGCAGAGCTGAACCCTGATGAGGGTGGCTGGATAGCATTTTAGCCAGGGCCTGCGATTTCAGAAGTCTGCTCACCACTCTCTCCAAGTCATGGTCAGACAGTCTCGAAGACCGAGAAGAGTGAGATCCATGACTTCACTCCGACTTTAACAGAGGCGACCCCGGAGCCGAGCGAGTTGACTCTAGGGATGGGGACCTAGAACGCTTTTGGCTCCCTGAAGGTTCCGAAACCAGGATCGGAGCGGACTGAGAGGCAGGTACTTTGGTTCCCGCAGGAACCAAAGTCGAAGCAGACGCCACACCCGACAACGGCTCCGAGCTGGGAGCCGACGGCTTCGATGGAGGGTTTCCCTGGCTGAGTCTTAGCAGGTGACCCTTCAGGTTTTAGTAATCCTCTAAGGATTAACTTATTCCTAAGCTCCTGCAGGACTCTTGGACTAAAGGGGTGACACACCGAACAAGAGTCCTGCAGGTGTAGGGCACCCAAGCAGTAGACACAAGAAGTGTGAGCATCTGTCAGAGACATTTTCTGACAGCATGAGTCACACTTCTTGAATCCTGATACCTTAGTATCTTTGGACATCCTGTAAAAAGAAAAACCACAGGAGAAAAAAAAAAAGGCCAACAGTAGGTAACAAGTATAAAGAACCATACACACAAAAAAAAACAGTTACCACACCTTAACAACACACACACACACTATAACTATTATATATATATATATATATATATATATATATATATATATATATATACTTTATATATATATATATATATATATATATATATATACTATAAAAAGTAAAGTACTACAGCTATTTCTACCTGAAAACACTACAAAAGGTATTTTAGAGAACAAGGGTTAGCCTCTAACTAAAACACCTACCTTGAAGAGAGAAAAAGAGAGGGGGGGAGGGGAAAACTCTCTAACAGTAAAAAATAGTTTTCTAAGGGGATGGGATAGATCTAAAACTACACAGAGACAAAAAGTACCAAACTACTATAATAAGAACTAAACACTAACTATTTATATGAAAAATTTTTATATAAACTCTATCAAAAGACAAAAATATGACCTGAGCCAGCAAAAGCAACCTCGTAGCAGAAGCGGCAAATGAGATCTGGGGATCTAGTGCCAGGCATTGTGAGATATGGGTACGCCTCGAGCCAGTAAATAGCTCTCGATCTTTAGAAGATGGCTGGGTCAGAGCCGAGGATCGGCTCCGAACCCCAACCAGGAAGAATGAAGGCGAGATAGACAACTTAACATCAGCTGTTTATGCTCCAAGGAAAGTTTCTGTAACTTTACTGAACTGAGAAGATACAGAACTGCATGGAGTGTACAGTTGTAATTAAGACACAGATTTATCATAAAAATTGTTTAACAACATCATTACAGTTGTAAAACGAGATAAGATTCCTATTTTTACTGACCCTTAAAGCAATATGCAATGGTATATGGTTGTGAGATATTCTTTCTAGATATTTACAGGGGACACATTTTTGTATGTAAAAATCATGAGGAATAACAAGGTATATTTCAGAAGTCACTGCATAAACCACTGTGAAGACTATAACTGAAATTTCAGGAGTATGGTATTGTGAAGCATAAGCATGCAAAACAGCTGCATATATAAGGTATACTGTACCATTTATATTTGCCTGAGTCACAAGAAAAAGGCTACTGATGCACTGGAGGTTAAATAATTAATCACATTCTTACCTGTGACTGAAAAGCAAGTAGTTTTAGGAATATACTGAGAATGATCTAGATATGGAGATGGTTCAATAAGTGACTATGAGAATGTTGTTTGGACAAAAAAGACTCTTCTGTGAGGAAATGAATGTATTTTTATTTATTTAATTTTTATTTATTTTACATTTGTTTACCGCGATAATCCAATTGGATACATGTCCATTTTCAGCGGAGGCCCGGGGAGAAAAGCTCCAGATAATCAATATTACATAGATTACATAAGACGTTGGATAACACTAGAAAATGTAGGACAGCGCATTTAGTACAAATGTTTAGTAATGTTCCCACATAGGGACTCACAAATTCTCATGATCTGACACAATCTTAAGCAAAAGACATCAAGAAATGGAAACATAGCTTGGTTAGGAAACAAAGCTTGGTTAAGTAAATTACATGTTATGATATTTACAGCTTATGCTGTCAGTTTATAATTTAATCAGGGTTAGTGCATGGGCAAAGCCAGTTTGCTTTGAGATGCTGTTTGAGGTATTTTTAAAGAGACTTAGGGAGGATCGAAGGGTTATATGGTTTGGAAGTGAATTCCAGGTTTTGCCAACAAAGTTGGCAAACAGGGATTCACCAGCAGAGTTGTTACCTTTATGGGTTTGGACCAGTAGTTTGTTAGCTGATCGTAGGGCTCTCAAGTTGCAATATGGCTTAATAATATTTGTAAGTGAGGGGGTATCCTCAGGGTGGTATAGAATTTTCTGCGCTATTAGGAGTTTATTGAATTGAATTAAGCTGTGCAGTTCTAGCCACTCTAGTTGTTTCAGGTTCTGGCAATGATGGGTTCTATAGGTAGAGCCAGTGGCAAATCTGGCAATATGGTTGTAACTATGGGAGAGCTTAGTTAGTTCCGATTTGTTGAGGTTTGAGAGTGCTGGTGAGGCATACATAAGAGTAGAGAGTAGGTGTGATCGGGCGATTGCAGTTCTAGCCAGTTGAGTTAAAAATGTCTTATTTCTATACAGTGATCCTTGTTTCTTATTGATGGTCTGTATGGTTTTGTTGACCTGTAGGTCAAATTTAAGATTATTATCTATGATAACCCCTAGAAGCTTGGCATGGGTATCTGGGGATATAATGGTACCACTGTTGGACATGACAGAGAATGAGAGTGTGGTGGATCTACTAGTTGGGGTGAAAAGTAGAAGTTTGGTTTTATTGGGGTTCAGGAGTAGCCATTGGTTCATGAGCCAGTTTTCAATATTATTAAACATATCCTGGGTTAAGATTTGTAGTTCGGATGGGGAGGTGGCTGAGCAGATCAGAGTGGAATCATCTACGTATTGAATGCAGGTAGCTTTAGGGATAGCAGTGTGAAGGTTGTTGATGAAAATAGAGAAGAATAGTGGACCTAGTATGGAGCCTTGAGGGACACCAAGTGTGAGAGGTAGCTGGCTGGACAGCTTGCCCTGCCATAATACTGCCTGTTGCCTACCAGTCAGGTAGGACTGGAACCACTGGATTGCATGCTCATTAAGGGAAACTGACTTTAGAGAAAGAATGAGAAGTTCATGGTTGACCATATCAAAGGCTTTTGATAGGTCAAGAAAGAGGGCAGAGGATAGCCTATTGTCATTCCTGTTTTGGTTTATGGCATTAGTAAAGGAAAGGAGGACTGAGGTGGTGCTATAGTGAGGTCTGAAACCATGCTGGGAGTTGGATGGTAGGTTATTCTGTGTAAGGTATTGCATTAGTTGCTTGTGTACACATTTCTCCAATATCTTGGCTAGTGGGGAAAGAATGGCAATGGGTCTATAGTTGGATAAGTCTGTAAAACTTCTGCCTTTATGGAGTGGGATGATGTGGGATATTTTCCAGAGGGAGGGGATAGTGCTTTTGGATAAGGTTCCGTTGATCAGGATAGATATGGGAAATGCAATGGCATCTGCAGATATCCGTAGGTACTCTGCAGGGAGGAGGTCAGCAGAGTGGGTGGTGGGTTTTAGTTTTTTTATAAGTGTTTTGATAAAACCTGTGGATATGGGTTGGAAGCTAAACTGGGGGTTGTTAGTGGATAAATTAGAGGTGGGGTTTAAGTTTGTGGAAGCTAGCTGGTTTGCTAGGGATTGGATTGTTTCAGTGAAAAAGTTGTTATAAGCATCGGCTATGGTCTCTGGGGGACTATGGGTGTGGTTGGCTGGGATTGGGGTGGTAGAATGACCTGGGTGAAGAAGTTGATTTAAGCCTGCCCAGAACTTTTGAGGGTTGTTTTGGTGTTTTTGTAAGAGATTTTGGTAGAAGCTTTTTTATCTAGTAGAATGGATTTTTTTGTTTCATTCCTGAGTTGACAATATTTTAGGTGGTCAAGTGGGGCTTTAGTTGATCTCCAGTTGGCCCAGGCTCTTTTCCTGGTTTTGATTTTTGATTTGGTATATTTTGTGAGCCATGGCGCTGGGTTTGATCTAGTTTTTATTTTACGTGCAGGAGCATGGGAATCTAGGATACCTAGGAATTTAGTGTTACAGTGAGCTATATCCTCTTCTAATGGCAGATTTTTTAGTTGCGACCAGTCAACTGGTTTTAGTTCATTTGGGAAAATAACAGGGTCAACATTTTTCCTGTCTCTAAGTGTTTTAAATTTGGTTTGATGGGGGTTTTCTGCCTTATGTTTTATGATATAGGTTAGTAGATAGTCACTAAGGTCATCAGGGAGAGTCCCAGCTGTGTACAGCTGGGGTTGGTTATTGACTAGTATCCAGTCTATGATACTTTCCCTGTTGATAGGTTTGTTTATTCTGGTGGGAGAGGTTATGGTCTGTTTAAACCCAGACAAGTTTATAGGAGTGAGGGGGGGGGGGTTCACAGGAGCAGGGGTGCCAATCGGTATTGAAGTCGCCAAGAACTATGGTTTGTTGGGGATAGGTACTGGATAACCAGTAAAGGATATCCTCTAGGGTGTTAATCTTGTTACCTGGTGGAATATATGCACAGATTATGTACAAGCATTTATTATTGATCTGTAGTTTTGTTATGAGAAGTTCTGCATTGTTGAATTGGGGTGGTTGAATGGTTTCTCTATTGACAGAGTATTTTTGTAAAGGACTGCTATCCCACCTCCTTTCCTTGTAGTGCGGTCTAGCCAGTGAATATTATATCCTGGAGGTAGTATCTCATTATCAGTAGTATTTGGTTTTAGCCAGGTTTCCGTAAGACACATAATGTCTGGGGAGTGGGTTGCTAGGAGGGCATGTAGGTTGGGAATTTTATTGTTGATACTTCTAATATTTAGGTGAAATGCAAGGAGGGAACCAGTGGGAGGAGAAAGGGGTAGCTTGACTGTGGGGCTTGTGGTAGTGGAGTGAAGGTTATTGGATGTGTGTGGGCCAGGGTTGGGATGAATGTCTCCATGTATTATTAGGTTATAGTGACAGGATACATGAAGCCTTAGAAGTTATTTATACATTTTATATAGTCTTTGTCTTTGCGATTATATTTAGTAGCTTTACAGGGTTGCTATTTAGTCGAGGGTGGTAGGTTAGGTGTGCAGAGGATGATAAAGTGTTTGGTCTTATGTGTAAAGTCATAGGTGACTTTTTGACCATTTGGGTAGTGAATACCACAATCAAGTTTTTGTTCATAGGCAGTAAGGTGGTGAAATAGAAGTAGTAGGGGCAGTAAGGTAATTAGTATTACTTTACTTGTTTGCATTTTGTAAGGGGGCTGGCCAATTATGATGGTTGGTTATGCTAACAGGGTCTGGTGGAAAGGATGAGAAGGAAATGGGTCAAGGGGAGAGGGTTGTGGTGATGTAAGGGGCACAGATTGGTAAGTAGCACAAGGGGAGTGGCTAAACTTGGTTTAAATCTAGCAGTAGTGGGGGCGGGTGGGAATTGGAGGCAGCGAAGCAAGCCCGAGCGTAGCGGGGTTAACACTGACTCTAAGTGTTTCCCTAGGCTTTGGTAAGTATGGTGGTATTTAAAACTGACTGTGTTAGGCCTGTTTCATTACACTGTTTCTGAAATAATTTTATGTTGCACCAAATAATAGACAGATGCTTAGTCTTAATTTTATATACTTGCAGGATATCTCATTAGTTGCAGGGTATAATTTTAGAGCTATGTGTGGGAGAGCAGAGTGAAATCACAATGATTATGTTAGGTTTAGGAAATAGGGTTAGAAAACATTGCTAGGCTATTTACTGGGGCAAACCAGTGAATTTAAACGGCATGGAGGTGGCCAAATTACTATGGGGAACAGCCTACAAGGTGCCTTTAGACCCAGGTCAGCAGTATATAGTACAGAGGAATTTTTTAGTACAGTGTAGGGTATATTTTTAATTTAAGAAGAGATTAATTACATATAAAGTATGAGTGAAGCTGATAATTTAGTGATGCTTAATCAGTTAAAAAAATAAATAATAGCAAATAATACGAGTCAAGCTTGGGGAATGGGACAGGTTGAGAAAGAGCTTGCAGTTTATCTCTATAAAGCATTTACATATGCTTGTATGCATTGTGATACTTTTGCTCTTTTGAAACCGAAACATCTTCAATATTAATAACTCTCTTGTTTCTAGTATGTATTAAACTACTTATAGACTTGCCCCTGGCCCACCAAAGTGGGGAATACATGCCTAGAGGTACTAAACTTGGTCCTTAAACTATTTTCCTTTGTTCTACCTGGTAAATAACTGCTCTTCTTCATAGTGCATATGACACAATTCACCGTTCATAGTTGTGGGATGTTGTATAATGCCATAAATCTAATATCTTATGTATCGCCCTGGAAAATATACAAAGGTAAATTCTACCTAATATTTTGAGTCTCTCATTTGTTGATGGAATAAAATATATCATATGAAATAATCAGCAGAGCAGGGGACAGCAAAAACAAACAAGAAAATAGGGTTCTGTTAGGAGAAATGTATACAACCGTCTATTATTAGAAGAAAATAAGGATGGTACCATTTGTGGTGCACGTGATCTCTGTCTCAAACAGCATACAGTATATTTTTAAATGTTTGTGCTGCCAGTTATGCAGCTAACTGGATCTATTTTATTAACTCAAACACAAACTTCTCAAATCACTGTACATTCAAAATTAGCAGTGCATTTTTTAAAGTGTTTTGTGCAGGGGGTTAAGCCTACTGCAGTACCTGATGAAAGGACTCTGCCCACATCCCACTAAATTATTAATATATTGCCTTCAAGGTCAAACAGAGCTGGGGAAAGTATAGTTACAAACAGACTTCATACATGAATGCCTCATACTTGAATACTCAGACAAGTGTTTATCTGTGGTCAAAAAAGACTCCTGCAGATGAACCTTAAGCAAATAAGAGATAACTCAGGTAGCTACATTTACAAATGTTGCCATTATGTGTGTCGCTTATGATAAAGAATACAACATCTTACATAGAAGTAATATGCTGTTGTACTGAAGGGGCAAGTGTGCAATATTTAATCATTTACATTTAAAAATATGAAAGGAAGAAAATAAGGGAAGCTCTAGTAAGCATATCAAGCAGATACATTTTTTTCATTCACAGACTGAAGACTGACATGACAAATGTTGGAAAATCAAAGGTTAGAAAGTATTTGCCATGCTCCATAAATCATTCAAAACAATAGGAACAGGGTTTACTGTATATCTTATAAATCAAGTTAGAGTGAATTACAGATACTTGACCAAAAACTCTACTGTTCAAGTATAGATATTGGAAGAAATGTAAGATACAGCACTACTTTTCATATATATATAGTTTAACCTGTAGCAGCTAACAAATTCAGTGAATGTAGTTTATCTCTTTAATGTGTTTTTGAAAGTCTGTAGAAAAAATGACTGTTGAAAAAGCAACTTTCTATGAGACAACACATCTTGCCACTTTCAGCTACCAAGAAAATGGTGATCTCAAATTATTCAATGTATTGGCATTTTTGGCATCTACAAATCTTGGAAAGGAGAATGAATATAGCAATAAACCACATCTGGGTGTGGGTAATGCTGGATTTACCCACAGTTGGCGTGGTTTGGTCCTGAGGGCGAAGCACGAGGGACCAAACAAAGCCAACCGTGGGTAAATCCAGCATTACCCACACCCAGAAGTGGGTTATTGCTATTACGCAATGACATTATTTAAGAAAAAAAATAATTACTTTTCTTAAAAAATGGGATTGTATAATGCCTCCTTGCTGCCCTTCCACAGCTGTCTGGTATTCCGCGGCAGTTCTGATGTACTGTGCATGCGTATGCCTACGCAGTACATCAGAGCTGTGGGTAAAAGCAGCGGAGAAAGCAAGATCTCCATTGCTTTTTACTGTTTCGCTATGTTAAATGGGTTTAACATAGCGAGACAGCTTTAAAAAAAGCAATGGAGAATCTCCGTTGCTTATTTTAAAGCTGTCTCGCTATGTTAAACCCATTTAACATAGCGAGGCAGGTTTAAAAAAAAAAGCAACGGAGAAAGCAAGATCTCCGTTGCTTTTTACACACTGTGTCGCTATGTTAAAGGAATTTAACATAGCGAGACAGCTTTAAAAAAAGCAACAGAGATCTCATTCGCTTTTTAAAACCTGTGTCGCTATGTTAAACTCCTTTAACATAGCAACACAGTGTTTTAAAAAAGACTTATACTAATGGAAAAAGTCCGGGCGACCGGACCTTTTTCCATTAGTATAAGTCTATTTACAATGTGCACGCTGGCCAATTAGCGTGCATGTTTTGGAATATTAATGGGGGGTCATTGTATAATGAAATTTATAATGCTATAAGACAGTCAGTGTCCTGAAATTTGTGATAATTTATACACATCAGCAGAAGTAGTTGGACTCCATGACATGCACAGGCACTTAGAAGCACTTCATTCTGTTTCTACCAAATTCAGAAATGTTTTCTGTACCAAAAGTGACAGCTACATAGGTATGACTTCACTCCAAAGTATACTATCAAAGCATACTGGGACTGATAATCATCAATACTTTACATATTGTGCATAAAAAATAAATAAATAAATGAGAGACTTCAACCCACATTATTCGTCAGGTAAGAGTAAAAGAAAATAAACAGGATAAATATGTAAAATAAGTGAGAGATGTGGCTCATTGTCCCTACTATCTGTTGTGAAACAGACAGCAACAACAGTTTCTTAAAACCTTACAGGACATAAAAAGTATCAATGATATTCCATATTGTAGTTACCCCCATAACTCACTGTTCTATATAATTTTACACATGATATAAAAATAGGAACAATTACAACAAATATTAAGAGAGGTAATGATTTACACAATAAAACAAATTCATGGAACCAATGCTGCTGCTATCAAGACAAGGTCCACTATTTTGTTACAATAAAAGTTGTAAGGTATTATAGGACTGATAACTAGGATTTCACGAAGGTATACAAATTCAAAGTGCTTGACATATTAGTAGATGCAAACATCTTTTTATTATGTATTGATGAGGTAACTAAACATAGTTTTAAAACAACTGAAAGCTTATTACTTGATTTGAAGTGTAGAAGTCCTAAGGCTAGCCAAAGTCTTCTCAAAAACATCATTGTTTGAATATGCTTGTACACACTGGTTACCTTATAAAAATGAAGCACTAAAAATAGGAACCATTTAATGATTTCTTAAGAAAATGTTAATGAATATGATGGCATTAAAATACTAAAAAATGGAAGGATCAAAAAATATCTTAAGAAAAAGATGATGCTGGTACTGATGAGAATGCTGTATTCAAAAATCCTGGTAAAGTCTAGTTTTGTTCCGTTTGTGTTACAGTACAGCACACTTTTTAACTTCTGGGCATTAGAAAACAGTACTGTCTTTAGAAATCACAGAGAAGGCCTTCAGGTACTTGCCACCACATAGTTATTATAAGCAATCTTTGTATTAGCTTATTTCAGTTGTTTACTAATGTAGCTATACCATACAAATGGTCTGTTTTTATAAGAAAATAAATATAGGAGAATCAACATTACATATGTAGACAAAATTTTAAAGCTATGGCTAAATTGCAGAAATTGAGAAGCATGCAGGAAGGCAATGGTGGACCTGACAAATGTATTTAAAGCTTCAGGTGGTAGATGGGTATTAGATTTTTCCTTTTCTACTTTTATGTGGGACAAACAATATACTTCACAACCTCCATTTGGTACTTCCATCAATGTGCATTTCAATAAAAGGACACTAATAATTCTGTATGGGTTTAACTTTGTCTCTGTCCACCTGTTTCTTTGTTCTTGTATTTTATTTTTCAGTTTCTTATCTTTTGAGGTTCACTGCTCTCCAGTAATGTGGATCCCATAACAATTCTCAGTGACTGACTGGGTAGTATTTTGAAGACTCGAGATCCTAAATGATGTATATTTCTTGCATTCATTTGGGTGAGGAAACAGCTATTTTAAAACAGCAGTTATGCATTTGCACAAAATAGATAGCTGGGCATATCACTCAACTGTCCATATTCTCACAGAATATCCTGATTTTTGCCTCATAATTTTATTCTGTTCCTCAAAAATTGGTGATTTCCTTGAAAATCACTAGGATAATCTGAGGATTGAAGTCATTAAATGATATACATTTGTATTTCAGACTTCATATCTTTCAGAAAATGTATGCTAAGATACATCCTGTTGTTCTAGCAACTTTCTAAGTTTATAAAGGAGCAATATTTAAAACATGCCCCTATTTTTGGTCCTTTGTCCCCCCATTCTCTCAGGCGTTGTCCAGATTTTTTGTGCTAAGAGGTTGAGAGGTATGCAGATGGGCAAAAAATATAACATGTATCTTTATCTTTTTTCTCCCTTGAATTTGAAAAAAAATGCTTTCAAGTGACTGAATATCACTGAATACATAAGCCATTTTTAAATTTGGTTTTAAAACAATAGATAAACAAATCCATTATAAAACAAATAACCATTTACATAGGTTCACAGCTGATCAACACATCAAAGTTATACATATCAATTACAATTAATATTTTTCAAACAAGTCTTTAATTTAAGCCAAGATTTATATGAATGTGCAATATTAGAAAGTTCTCATCTTTTTATAGTATGCAATTCACTACTGCAAACAATATTGCCACACTAATAAATTCAACACTAGAGGGGCTAACTTTTCTTTCCAATTTTTGGTAATTACTTTTCTGGCTATAGCAAGCATAGATGAAGAAGCAGCACTTGGGTTTTTGGAATTATCTCAGGAATCAGAGCATTAATTAAAACTAAAGATTAAGGAATATTTGCATCTATCTGACAACAAAGAACGAATTCAGTTAATAATTTCTTTCCTAAAAGGGGAGATAACTTCACATTCACATACCATATACATCCAATCAGCTATTATTTCAGAATCACATCATCAGCATTTAATTCTATTTGATTTATTCATAATTGTAATTTTGTTAGGAATGACAAAAGCTCTGTGTAAGAATTTCTAAGTGAAAAATTTCCAGTATAATGAAGATGTAGTTTTATCTGTACATTTTAATATTTTCTTGCACTCTTCAGAGAAGTCTTCATTATTAATGTTTGAGGAGTACCAAAAGGAATTGTCTAAATATGTGAAATCTACCTTGAGAATTTTATAAATCTGCGACAAATATGATTTTTCATTGATTATTGATATTTATTAAGAATTCCAATAATTTATGGAACAGTTTCTTATCTGGGTTAAATAACTTATTGATCTCTGTGTTCACAAATTCTCTAAATATTTGTGAAATTAACCAATTCTCAGAAAACTGATTGTATTTGGACCTTAAATTTAATTTTCAACAGTACACACACACACACACACACATATATATATATATATATATATATATATATGTATCAGTAATCAATGTCAATAAATTACGTTACTTTGTTGTTCCAATACTAGCATTTTGTTGAAGTTATGAGTTTCAAAGCAGTCATTTGTATATGCAATTGGAAGCATAGAAAATATTAAGTCTTTAATACAATGGTTCAAATTTGTAAACTTTTGGAAAGAGGAACTTATATTACTTAAATAGGGAATTTGAGAACAGCATGTAATTCCATTTATGCAAAAATCTTTTAATAAACAGATAAAACCATTAGGAATTATTTGTTTACGACTGGTTGTGATATATTTATTATTTACTATTCATTTTTCATGATGTATTTGTTTCCATTTTGAATCATAAGATGAATTTATTCACAACACTAACTTTTACAATTGTTGAAGCAGCATTGAACTGAATATCAGGGAATCCTATTCCACCATTATCCCAACCTTTTCTGTACCAATCAAACGACATTATTGGTTTATTAGGATGCCAAAAAAATTTAAGTTGAATATTATTAATCTTATTCCTCATTTTTGGTGGAGATACTGTAGTACTAAAGGTTGTAAGACAAACAATATTTTAGGAAGAGTTACCATCTTAATAAGCTTTCAGAAAAATAATCAGCCCAAGAAGAACTAAAGATCTTAGATCTTGTGAAAAAAATGTAAACAAAAAAACAAACTCACACAGACCACCACAGCAACATACATAAAACTTTAATAGAAAAATAAAAACATGTAAATGTAGATTAGTCCTTTCAGGCTTGAGCCCTTCATCAGATCATAATTAAAATAAAAACACTTCTGCTTAAAAGCCATCACTCGGCCAATGCTGAAGGTAACGCCCCTTTTAAAAGAGATTTCAAAGGAATTAACACATTAAGTCCTGGATGTGTATCTGCTTGCATCTCGGCTATCAGTTGTACTTCACAAAGTTCAGTATTGCCTTTGATATCTCCTTTCCTGGTAGTCTCACAACAGCATTGCACAATAAATGAGTATGATTCATTTTTAAAATAATATTAAAGATCATAGCATTATGATATGATACTGGACATGAATCTACTTAAACTTCTATGATATGTGATAATAAGAAGTTATGTGCCTACCATAACATTCCATGTTAGTTGTCTTCTTTTCGCCTTCTTTCTTGCTGGATGGGTTCGGAGCCAATCCTCAGCTCCGACTCGGCCTTATACTAAAGCTCGAGAGCTATTTACCATCTCGAGGCCCTCCCCCTATCCCACAATGCTAGGCTTCAGATACTCAGATCTCGTTTGGTAGAGCTAACACCATGGAGACACCCTGTCCCTACTATAACGTTTACCTACAGTGGTAACAACTGAGGAGGACATAACCTAGGAAATAGTCAAGCAGAGCAATAAGGCCTCAAAAGGATTCATCTCGGTCTGTCCAAGCTAGGGGGATGGCGGGTGGGACGCAAGAAAGAAGGTGAGAAGAAGACAATTAACATGGAACGTTATGGTAGGTACATAACTTCTTAATGTTAAGTTGTCAATCTCGCCTTCATTCTTGCTGGATGGGACAGTGTCCCTAGCACCTTAGCCCTGGGTGGCTCATCAGAACAGACTCTTGAGCACAGTGGAACCAAACTCAGCCCGACTCCTGGAGGCCATATCCAACTTGTAATGAGAAATAAAGGTATGAGGAGTTCCCCATGTGGCTGCAGCACAAATAGATTCCATTGGAAGTCTTGCTTGAAAAGCTACTGACGTAGCTAACGCTCTGGTGGAATGAGCTTTTGGTTTTGTAGGGAGTTCTTTATGTCTTAGTTGGTAAATGAAAGAAATGATAGAGGCCAACCATCTAGATAAAGATACTTTAGACACTGGCAGGCCCTGCTTGCCCTCAGCATAGGACAGGAAGAGTTGGTCCGACTTCCTAGTTTGTTTTGTACTATCTAAATAGAAATGTAATGGCCTGTGAACATCCAAATAATGCAGCTTTTGTTCAGCTCTGTTTGAATAGTTACGAAAAAAGACAGGAAGATCAATGGCCTGATTCAGGTTTGTCTCAGAAGGAATCTTGGGTAAAAAGGAGGGATTAGTTCTGAGGAGTTGCCAGGCTTATGGGTACAGTGACAATCTTCCCCCGACTGCCTCCGAAGGTGGAGAGTCGGGCAGCCCCTCAGGGGTGCTGGAAGGGTTTTGTCAGAGAAAGATTCTCTGCTACTCTGATTTTGTGGACCCCCTCTGCCCCTAGGGAGGCGTCTATTATTGTTTCCTCCTCTGCCCCTGGAGGAAAACTCACCACGTGTGTTAGGCATGACTCTCTGGGGTTTACAACACCACATTTTTCCACTCTTCTGACCTTTGGGGTATGGTCTGGAGGGAGTAGAAAAACAGACTCCCACGGCAGAGAGAGTCTTGCCTTCCTGCTCACACCTGGTAAGTGTATCCTTCACCTGTGGTCCAAACAAAGCCGAACCATCGAAGGGGGTATTGGTGAAGGATGCCTTAAAGGGGTCAGCAAAGTTACATAACCGCATCCAGGCATGTCTTCTCAAAGCCACGCCTGTACCTGCGGCCCTACTCACACCATCGGCCGCACAAGAAATGAGCTGCGTGGAGGAGTTAACTATGGAAGTTAAGGTCGCCAGCTGGGAGTTAACCTTATCCTGAGACCCAACAGCCGATGGATCCTGAAGGAAATCACCCAGTTCTTTGAGAAGATCCCTCTGAAGTCAGGTGAAATGGCACAGATAATTCAGTGACTGCATAGCAAAGGTCGCTGAAGAGAACATCCGCTTCCCGTACCTGTCCATTGTCCTAGACTCTTTATTAGGAGGATGTACAGGCACGAAGTGTCAGCCAACTCCTTCTTAGTGGCCACTGCCACCACCATGGCATCATCCCAGACCCCCTTAGCTAGAAACTGTTTGTTCGATGGGGCTGTAATAAATTTAGTGGGCCTACGGGGAGTTGGTTCCATTAAGTCCGGGGCTGTCCACGCCTTCCGAGCAACCACTTCCATGAGCGGGTCAAAAGGCGGAGACACCCAGGAGGTGGAAGGGTGAGAACTAAACGCATCCAGGTACACTGACTCATCCTCGGAAGGGTTAAGGGCAGTCCAATTCCCCCTCTGCTTAAGGATCTCCAGGATGTCTGAAAAGGAGAAATCCTCAGAGGGGGACCTTGGGGACCCTTCCGAATCCTCCAAGTCGGTGTCAGACGTGACTGACTCGGGGGAGTCAACATGTTTCTTCTTACATGTTTTCTTCCAAGGGGGCTCCTCCGAATGATTGAGGGAGGCCTCGGAAGAGGAAGATATCCCCAGTGGGGCGACCTGGAGCGTTTGTTCTCCATGCTTGGGGTCAGGAGGGTGGACAGAGACCGAAGCAGGCACCATGGGGGGAGGAGCCGAAGGGGCCATTCGTGGATCCGACCCAGGAGTCAGTAGGCTCCTCATGACCTCGAAGGTGCCCCTATCAGGCAGAGAGGAAGGTCCCAGCTCCAAAGAGATGAGAACCCCTCCCGGCACTGACAGTGACGGCTCCAAGGCCGATGTCGGGGCCAAGCTCACCTGCACCAAGGCACAGAGAGGGAGAATGGGGTCGGACAAGGGTCCAATGCCACTCGCCCCCTCGGAGCCGACAAGGGAGTCTCGACGCCGGGAGCCCTCCATGGACGGAACCAATGAAGAGATCGGAGCCAACGATGGAGCCAAAATGTATGGTATCGGCTCCGACACTCCGACGATTCGAGCCCCAACGAGCTCCAGCTCCGAACACAGTGGTAGAGTCAGAGGAGGAACTGATGAAGATACAGGGATAGCCACAGTCTGTTGAGAAGGGCTAGTCAACATTTGGGCCAGTGCCTGTGACTTTAAGAGCCTACTGACCACCCTCTCGAGGTCGTGAATAGACAGCCTGGAGGACCGAGAGGAGTGGGACCTATGGCTCCGCTCCGACTGTAGTAACGGAGACCCCGGAGCCAAACGAACGGACTCCAAAGAGGGAGACCTCAAGCATTTTCGGCTCACAGAAGGCTCTGATACTAAGGTCAGAGCCAACTGAGGTCACGAAGTGTCGGTTCCAGCCGGAACCGATGAGAAGGCGGGAGCTACGCTCGGCGACGGCTCCAAACAGGGAGCCAACGGCTTAGTGGGCTTGGAGGGTTTACCCGACGAAGGCTTAGTCGGGGACCCTTCAGACTTAAGCAAGCCCCTCAAAATAAGTTTGTTCCTAAGCTCCTGCAGGACTCTCGGACTGAAGGCATGACAGACCGCACAAGAGTCCTGCAGGTGTAGGGAGCCCAAACAATACACACAAGAAGTGTGACCGTCTGTCAGAGACATCTTCTGACAGCACGAGTCACACTTCTTGAAACCTGAGACCTTAGTATCCTTAGACATAATGAAAAGTAGAAAAAAAGGATACCAAGGGAAAAGGCAACTAGTGCTTTAAACACTACACACACACACACACACACACACACACACACACACACACACGCACTAGTAAAAAACTAACAACACCAACAATATAATAGTAATATAATAATACTACTAAATATATCTAACTATCACTATAAAGTAGAATATATATAAAAAAGTAGTAGAATAAGAATAAAAACACTACTGATTATATACAACTAACCCTAGAGGGTAGAATATATATAAGAAAAATTAATGCTACCCTAACGGGAGGGGGGAGGGGGGGAAACTCTGAAAAACTACAGTAAAAGAGTTTTTAAAAGGGGGTTTCTCAAGGGTTTAGAAAGGGAAACACTAAGAGACAATATCTAATAAGAAAAAACTATATATATAAATATATATATATATATATATATATATATATATATATATATATATAAAATAAAATGCTAGAAAAGAGTTATATAACCTGGAGCCGGTAAATTCGCAACCTCATAGCTGAAGCGGCAAACGAGATCTAGGTATCTGACGCCTAGCATTGTGGGATAGGGGGACGGCCTCGAGCCAGTAAATAGCTCTCGAGCTTTAGTATAAGGTCGAGTCGGAGCCGATCCATCCAGCAAGAATGAAGGCGAGATTGACAACTTAACATCATTGTTTGAGACAAAATTTTTATCCATATCTGTTTGTGTTCCATATCTATATGAATAATGAGTAAACTGAATGGAGTTTGCTTTCATTAGTTCATATATATTCTTGAAATTCATTAGATTTACAAAATGTGTTAAGTGTTTGGCTAAAGATGTAATTTTCAACTTTCTATCTATATTGGAACCTTTGTCTGATAAAATACAATTAAAACCATTAGCCATTTTAATCCCACCTTTCATGTAATAGGCTATTTCTTTGCATCTTTAGCTCCAACCCCTGGAATCCAATAAGAGTTTGCCAATGTATATAGTTTTCTGTCCCACTCTGTTATAACAAAGCTTAACATACCATTTTTATCAACATAGGTATCTTTCACTTTAAGCATTACTGGTGAGTTCTTCCATAACATGAGGGTGCCTCTTCTTTTAGCTCAAAAGCCAGAACCTGCTAAAGCCAAATAAATCTTTAATGAAAGTTTATTTACGTCTTTATTAAGTAAATGTGTTTCCTGTAAAAATACTATTTGAGCTTTATGTAACTGCAAGTATTTGAACAGACTCCTCCCCCTCTTTATTGGATTATTCAATCCATTAATATTAATAGATATGCAACTAAATTCAAACATTTATATAAGACAGAAAAACAGCTATAACTCACTGCTTGTTAATCCTTCCAGGATTTAGTTATCATTTAGTCTATTATTATTGTTATCTAGTTACTGTTTAGAAAATTTGTAGCACTGTGTTTTACTTCTTATTTCTTAATGTTTGTAATTAGAGCTTCTACTCAATTGTACCGAATTTGCTCCTGTATTTCTCCATATCATGATAACCTCTACTGTATACATACCTTGACTGTTATTGTTTACCATCTACCATGTCATTCTGTGGAGCTTTTCTCCCCTGGCCTCCTCTGAAAAAGGACCTGTGTCAAGTCGAAATTTCCCAGTAAACAAATGTAAATAATAATGTACAAAACTGATTATGTACTTTATGAAATCTTCAGCTATGGACAAAAATTATGGAACAAATAATAAAATACCTAATGATATAACCCTAAAATATTCTGCCATGGAATAATATATTCCTAGTTTGTTGAAAAAAGATGAGCAAACTACCACTGCAACTCTCCATTAGACTAGTGATGCTTAATTCATGCTTCTGATTCATATTAATGTGTGTTATATTTTTACTATGCATCATCTTAATAAAGCCCAAAAGTGAGTTATTATGAATAAGAAAAGTTAAAACAAGTGTTGAGAATCTTTATTATAAGTTGACAAAAATTAATATCTCTACAATCTTCTTTCCCTGTACCTAACATTATCTCCATGGTCTACTACAGGGAGGAAGTCAGTTATTTCCATGTTTATTAATTTATAGGTCAGATGATTTATATTTTTTTCTATTTTATATACTATGTGTAAAGTTGATCATAAGTTCATAAATTTGTACCAGGCTAGCTGCCTTTGTGGCCTATTCCAAGCCCAGCCAGTGTGAGAATCAAACCATGCACCTTGTGTCTATAAGGTGTATACCTTAACCACTATGCCAACCTCCCATCCTGTAGACATATTTATAACTTTAACTATATCCATATTTAGTTATTTTGATCTTTCTATTTGTCTTATACTATTACTGTATTCCTGGGTTTTATATTTTAGCTTTAATTCTAGTGTAGAATACCATATAACAGAACCTTTATATTCACCCTTATATATTTGATACTCTTTATTCTAGTACTGCTGTTAGAATGAATCCTAATTTTTCCTTAAATGTTATGTCTAATAGTAACTGAACAAACACCTGAAAAACCTTCCCTTTTAAGATTCAAACTTTACATAATAAATTGTTCTGAGATATTAAGTTTTGCTATCATTAAAAAGACAGTAACAGAGAAACACAATCTTAATTTTTTTATCAGAAGTGTCTTTCTGTAGGCTAATATATATAGTATCCTTTTGGTATACTGCAAGCATTCACAGGTATTTAATACCTGGCAGTGGTTTAGAATTCAATTCACTGTCTTTTGTTTATTATCTAACTTGTATTCATTGAAATTTTAGCATATGATTCAAAATATTATGATTATTTACTTTTAGACAGAATTTTTAGAACTCTCACAGCATCAGAAAAATGCTCATGACTCTACTTAAGCTGCTTCAAGCTGGTCGTCATGACAATGACATGCAAATGAACAGTTTATCAGCTACAATTCACACAAAAACCTTCACGAGTGAATCCAACCCACCTCTACATTATACATCAATCCCTCAAACCCTTCCAAACCACTAAAAAAACAACAAAAAACATCTCAATGAATGTTAACTACTAAAAAGTTATTGCATTTAAAGAAATAACATTTAACGATTCAGTAAGAACTATTTGTATGAGATGTTTAATATAAAGCAAACTGTCATTTTTAAAGGAGACATAGCATATACACTTGCATTAAAAGAATGACAGTTATGTGTGATCCAGGTTTAAGTTGTAAAAGTGTGAATGTTACCTAATTATTGATAACATTCCAATAATAACTTTTATATATGTAAGAAACGTATTTTGTATACTTTATTTATAATATAGCATAACTTCCCTGGGTGCTACTGCATGTCAAGTATGCTGTCAATAGCAAGGCATTCAGAACTATGTAATAATGGACGGTGCAGTGGTGTAGTGGTTTGCGTTGTCACCTCACAGCAAGAGGCTCTCCTGTTCAATTCTCAGCTGGGGTGCCTTCTGTGCAGAGTCTGCATGTCTTCCCTGCATTTATATGGGTTTTCTCCTGGTGTTCCTGTTTCCTCTCACATTAAAAAGACATGCGTCTGGAGTGTTTCTCTCCAGCCTCCACTGAAAATTGGCTCGTTCCAAGTCAGACTTTCCCGGTAAACAAATTTTAAATAAATAAATAAAAATAGCTGACAGTTGTTTATAATGCAATTCACTGTCTTTTGCTTATTATCTAACTTGCATTCTTTGACATCTTAGCACATGATTCAAAATATTATTATCATTTTCTTTTAGACAGGAAGAAGTAACCTGACATTTTTTAGAATTTTCATAACTCCTGCAGCATCACAAAAGTGCTCATGACTCTAAGTTGTTTCAAGCTGGTTTTTATGGTAAGGGCTTGAAAATGAACAGTCCATCAGTTACAATTCACATAAAAATCCTTCAAGTGAATACAAGCCACCTCTACATTACACATCAATCTCTCAAACCCCTACAAACCACTAAAAACCAACAAAAATAATTTCAAAGTATTTTAACCACTAATAAGCTAGTGTATATAAAGAAATGTGGAGTCTGCATGTCCTCCCTGCGGTTGGGTGGGCGTTCGAAAGACATGCGTAAATGGGCATGCCTTCGTTGAAGGTTGAACATCGAGCTGGCACCTCGGCGTTCATGAAAATATACTGGCAATCATTAGCGGACTGGAGTTCCGCTGTGGCGACCCCTAACCGGGAAAAGCCAAAAGACAACAACAACATTTAAAGAAATAACATTTAATGATTCATTAAGCATTATTTGTATGAGATGTTTAATATTAAGGAGATATACCACATAAACTTGTATTAAAAGATTCACAGTTGTGTGAATCAGGTTTAACTTGTTAAAGTGTGACTGTTATTCTAATTATTTGATATCATTCTAATAATAACTTTTATATATGTAAAAACTCTATTTATTATACTTTATAATATAGCATGCCTTTTCTGGGTGCTATTGCATGTCAAGTATACTATCAGTAGTACACTACTAGACCATTTTATTTATTTTATTTGCTTCCTATTTACTGGGAAAGTCCACTGTGCCAAGATAACCCATTTTCAGTGGAGGCCAGGGAGAAAAGTTCCACAGTACAAAAAATTAACAGTAAAAATTACAAAGAAATTACAAGGAAATTACAAAGCACTTACAAGGAATATGTTTATAAAAGTTGTTGAGAAAAACCTGAACAGAAGTAAATAATCAGCAACAGTACAATCCTAAACAATCAGCACAAAACAAGTATCTACATAGCATATGGTGTCTATAAACTCTCTCTATAGTAGTACTGTCTTACACAAAAACAGTGACGACAAGAAATAGGGAGTCATACATATTCTAGGGGGGTTTGTTGCAAGTACACTTCCAGCATGATGAAAGGTGATTATATAGGGATATTTTGAAATGGGAGGGATTTTGAGTTGTTCTAATGGATATAGGTAAAGCATTCCATTTCTTGGCTTTTGAGAATGAGTAAAGAAGATGGACAGGTGGGAGATTAGGTTTGTGGACCTATAAGAGCTTCTGATCCCCTGATTTTAAGGAGCTTGTTTGGCAGTTAGTAGTTGAATATTGAGCTCAGGTCAGGACAGTATTAGGGTTTGAAAAGCATTTTTGAGCTGCTGTTAGTTGTAAGCAGGACAGGTAGTTTGGCAGTTCTAGCCATTTCAGTGGTTTGAAGGCAGTGCAGTGATGGGTGTAGTATTTGGAGTTGGTTTTGAATTTGACAATTTTATTGTAGCATGTCTCCAGTTAGAGTTGAGAGGAGCTTTGGATATTAGCAAGTAGAGGGGCACAACAGAGGAGAGAGTGTAATAGCTATGTCGTGGCTAGGGTTATTCTTCTGGATTGATATAGGAAGCAATTAGGTCTGTAAAGGGTTCCAAGTTTAAAATGTGTTTTGTGAATATTATGTTGCACATGAAAGTCAGATTTCATGTGTTCATCAACAGTAACTCCAAGGAGCCTTGTGTGGCTAATGACTTCAATTAATGATCTATTAAAACAAAAGATGGTGAACTCAGTCTTATTTAAGGGTTTGTTTTTAGGGGAGAAAAGTATGATTTGGGATTATTTTGGGGATTCAGGGCTAGGTGGTTGTTGTGCATCCAGAATTTAGCGGAGGAAAAGGCCTTTTGAGTTAGTATAAGTAAGTCAGAGACCGAGCTGGCAGAGCAGATGATTTAGTAGAGTTGTCAGCATACTGAATGACAGATTCTTGAGATAGTGATGACTGGAAATTATTTATGAATATGCTAAATAGGTTTGGTCCAAGTATGGAACCTTAGGGAATGCCAGTGGTGGTATTGAGGAAGGGAGAGATGAAGTTTTGCCATCTAACAGCCTGTTGTCTTTCATTTATATAACTAGAGAACCAATTTAGAGTATGGGGGTAAAGACTGATCATAGAGAGTTTGGTGATGAGTAGAGGGTGAGAAACAGCATCAACGGCTTTGGGTAGGTTAAGGAAGAGGGTGGAGATAATTTTGACAGCATCATGGTCTCAGTTTACAGTAGCCATAAAGGAGAGAAGGGCAGTTATAGTACTATGGCCTGGCCTGAAGCCATGTTGTGAGGGTGAGAGTATTTGATTGTCCAGAATGTAGTGGAAAAGGTGAGTATTGACACATTTTACTAGATTTTGGAGAAAGAATTGCAATGGGTCAGAAGTTAGTGATGTCAGTGTTATTGTCACCTTTATGGAGGGGAGAATGAAGGACTTTTTCCAGACTTTGGGAACACAGGACTCAAGGATGGATCTGTTTATAAGTATACTTATGGGGTAAGAGATACTGTCAGAAGCAATTTTTAGGTATTCTGAGGGTATATTATCAGGGATATTGGAGCAGGGTTTTAGTTTTAGTAGTAGTCATTTTATGGTTGAGGTTGGGGTAGGTTTTAAGTTAAAGGTAGAAGAGGGGTGGGTATTGGGTTCTTGTGAGAGTTACACGTTAGTAAGTGAGGGGGAGTGAGTGGTGAACTAAGTGTGGATTTGTGGCTAGTTGGGTAGTTTGAGAGAATTTTGCTGTGATGTCAGCTATGGGGTTGATAAAGAAGGTATTGAAAAGGGAGGTTATTTATTCAGGACATTTGTCAGGGTGAAGGTAGAGATTTTTTTTGTCTGGGTTAAGTAATGGGGTAATGAATCTCCAGAATTTTTTTGGGTTCTGCTGGTGGTTAGACTGAAGTTTTAGGTAATGGTGTTTTTATCTGTCATATACTTTCTTTTACAATGGTTGCAAAGTTCTTTAAATTTTAGTAGGTCTGGGGTATTTATGTGCCTGTCACAACTTCCATATTTTGTCTCTATTATGTATGAGAAGTCGAGTGGATTTCGATAGCCAAGGGGCATGGTTATTTTAAACCCTCTGTATACGTAGTGATGCTTGGCTATTTAGAGTATTCATGAAGGTGGTGTTGAAGTAATCAACAGCTTCATCCAGTGGGAGAATTTTTAGAAAATGCCAATCTGATAATTTTAGCATATTGTTGAAGATAGGGTTTAAAGAAGTCAGATTACTTGTTTGTTTATATTGATGCTGACTTTGACTGAAGGGGGGAGCTTGGTTAATAAAGAGAGGGACATGATTGCTGAGTGTATCTGGGAATGTTCCAGCTGAGGATATTTTGTTGGGGTTTGTGACCAGATTCCATTATCATTCACTTTGTTAGTTCTGGTGGGGGATTTTATGAGCTGGGTGAAGTTGAAGAGATGAATATTTGAAGATGGGTATTTTGAGTTGAGTTCTAGCCACTTGATATTTGTGTTGCCTAGTATGATAGCCTCATTTTTAATACTGGTGGAAATCCATGCTATGATGTCTTCAAATACTGGAATGTTGTTTCCAGGGGGTATATAGAAGGCTACTATACAAAGTTTTTTTGTTGTTCATATTTAAGAATGATATAAGAATTTCTGCATTGGAAAACTATGGTATAGGGTTAGTAAATGGAACAAGATTGTTGGAGTGGGAAAATAGAAGGGCAACATCACCTCATTTTTTATAGTTCCATTCTAAGCTTATTGTTTGAAAGCCTGGAGGGAGAAATTCAGTGTCTTTAACTTGGGGTTTTAGCCAGGTCTCAGTACTTGCAATAATGTCTCGTGGTTGGTGAGCAACCCATGCATGAAAGTCAAAGATTTTATTCTAAATGCTTCGGAGATTTAGGTTTAATACATATAATGTCTTGTGGAAGTTTCACTAGATGGATGTAGTGGGAATGATGAGGGTAGTGGGCCCTGGATAGGGGTGTATATCACCACATAAAGCTATGCTGGAGAGCTTAGAGATATATGTTAGGGGTACATTTGGAGTGACTTGTTTGAAAATACACAGTAGTTAAAAGTAATAGATTCAACTGTTTCTTAAATGTTGAAGAGATAGGCTTTACTTTGTGATGGAGGAGGGGTTTTAGTTGATAAAGGATTGGGGATATATCAGTACACCAGCTGGATGGAATAGGTAAGTAGATGAGGTAGAAGACAGAGAGAAGCTAGTAGAGAAAGAGATGGGGCTTTGAGCAGAGAGAACTAATAAGGATATATGTGGTGTGAAAAGGAGTAAGGTAGAGAGTCTTGAGTGTAGTGGTAGAGGGCATGTTACTTGTCTTTGGATAGTTGAGAAGTGAACAGAAGTAGGACTTAGAGGAGATGTTATGAATTGTGGTTGGGTATCTAGAGAGAGTATAATCTATTGGGGTAGATCTGAGGTGCTGAGGGAGATGTTTAAGAAGAGTAGACGGAGTATATATGGATTAAGAAGGGGAAAGGCTGTGAGCAGGAGTGGTACATGGAAGGGGAGTTAATATAGCATTCTAGTAGAGCTATGTAAGAGAAAGAGTAGTACAGGGAGGGGTGAGTTCAGATACAGTAGTTGAACAATGTATACAGGTGGAGTAGGGAGGAGTAATAGGTAGGTGTGGTAAGGGGATGAACTCTGTGGGGGAGTGGCTATGAGTAACGAGTGATTGTGGGGATTACAGTTCAAGATTGTATGGAGTTAATGAGGGGAGGGGTTTGGTAGGTATAAGTGTAAGGAAAGTAGGGGGCTGGGTGGGAATGGGGGTAGGGTAGGGAAGTGAGCTTGAGTGTAGCAAGGGCAAATGGAATAGGCAGAGCCACTCGAGGGCTTTCTCTGTGAGGAGAAACAATCAGAAAACAAAAGACTCTAGAGCTGGGTTTGGCCAAATGTAACAAAGTGAGATGAAAAAAAAGACTGGGGAAAAAAGGTAAGAGATTTTATTAAAGTGAAGTAAGACTGAACAACAGTAGATGGTTTAAGGGTAGCTAGTGTTCATCAGTTTATTCACCAGGAACTAGTGATTTTGTGGAGTTAACTGAGGGCTAAGTGGAAGGGAAAATGTTTAGTTGATAGAGTGCAGTCAGGGGAATTTGAATTTGAAAGAAAGGAGAGTGATGGAGAGAGGAAGGCATATGAGATCAGTGTGCATACCAAAACCACAAAATAAGAATTAGAAGATAAATTATTTAAATTATGTGAAGGAGTTTGCATAGAAGAGACGTGCGTTGAGCACTCAAGATTTAAGCAGGTTTCTTTTTGTCGCTTGTATACCACACATATGGTACTCTGGTCAGGTCTCTCTCTGAATTAATTTTAAGATACTTATACAGCCAACCAAAATGGAAGGAAAAGGAGAAGTAAATCGGTCTATCAATTTTTTTTTTATCTAAGGAAGGTAATCCTTTGCTGCATCTTGTATCTAACATATCAGTGCCTATGGGAGCTGTTGCTCAGTCTACAGACACATTTGAAAAGCTCCTTGTTATTTTAGAGAGGAAAGTAGAGGCAGTTAAGAGACTCCAGCGGCAGTGACTACATTTCTTAGCATATCTGGAACTGGGGGTCATCCCACAGGGCCTCTGCATCTTAAAAATGCCCTCTTATGCCAATGTATATCCAGACCTACTAAAACACTGGCAGCAGTTAAATTTAAAGCTAAGTTTGGACTATATGTCTGTCCTTAATGAATGAGTTTTTTATCGGCACTGAAAGTAAGTTGAAGGAAGAAATTAAGCTGGAAAGTGAATTGTAAAACATGCTCTGCTTTTCCAGCTTAATTGATTCATACCAGAGAATGCTGGACAGGCTACAATTACTGGATGATAAACTAGAGGCTACAAAAAGATGTAAGCCTCTAAGAGATATTAATGACTTCAAAATGGGACAATGTTTTTCCTGGCCCAAGGCAGAGATTTGAAACAAACCACCTGTCAATCAAAGGGGATTGATGTATCAACTGGATGATTTCTCTGTGAATGATGAGACCAGAACAATGGATGAGAAAATTCCTACAATCCAGCAGACTTTGTCACAGGACGATCAGGGCTTAGTTCTGCCCCATCCATCTACATCGTCTGCTTCCCTTTTGACTACAGTGACTGAGAAAGCTGGTAGCGAACAAGCAGGAGTTGCAATAACATCAGAACTGCGCTATTAACAAATGGCTTTAAATATAACTGCCTCTGGTATGCAAATGCGTTTTCAGTTAAATTTACCAGAGAAAGTAGTAACACAGCAGAGAAATCCATTGAGGGGATGTTCAGAGCAGAGACAAGCCCCAAATGGAGGAGAAGAGAAAGAACAGCAGTCTAGCATACCACAACAAGACTGTATGACGAAAACGGACAAATAGAGGTATTTTAAATGTATCTGACTTGATATTAACAGAAGTGCATATATCTCGATTGAAAAGGGGATTAAAATTTATTCCTCGCTCTTCCAATGGTGTAGTGGCAGCGCTAACTGATTTAAAACTGTTTGTGAGAACTTTAAACCTTAAACTTTTGTTCAAAAGTGATGCTTCTGTTGAATTCGATTGTAAAAAAGTAGTACTTTTGTACCAATTAGCAAACCTGTTATAACTGCATTTCACAATATTTGTGAGATTGAGATAAGACAATTGTATGCTAGTGATATAAAAAGAAAGTTCTATAATTTAACTTTTAATGAGTATGAAGCTTTGAATAATTTAGAAGAAAATGCTGATATAGTTATAAAACAAGCTGACAGGAGTTACTGTGATTATGAATCAAACTGATTATATGGCTTCTTTAGATTCACTACTACAGGATGTATGTACTTTTAAGAAAATTACCTTTCTGGATGTTAAAAAAGCGTGTTGTAGAGGTGAATATGATAATTTATGACTTGCAGCTGACAGGAAATATTAATAATGAATTATTCAGCTATTTCACAGTGCCATGTCCTAGGATACCACAAATTTATGGTATACCCAAGATTCATAAGTCACTCACCAACCCCCCACTGAGACCTGTTGTCTCAGGGAGGGGTTGAATAACTCAGCCCATATCTATCTTTTTGCAAAAAAAAAAAGGCTGCCAGTTTTTACAGTTTTGTCCAAGTGTAGTTAAGGACAGTTCAAATTTTTTGAGGAAACTAAGGGAGTGGTTTGATAAAAAAGAAGGAAGTAGTCATGAAAGAAGTAGTTCTATTTTTGTGACACTTGACATTACATCATTGTTCACGGTAATACTGAATGAACATGGTATTGAAGCTATACGTAATTTCCTTAATAGTGAAATATTTATGCCTGCTATGGAAGTAGAGAATATTTGAACACTGTTGGATATTGTAATGACGAAAAATGTGTTTCTCTTTAATAATGAGCCATATTTACAACAGGCTGGTGTGGCCATGGGTACACCAGTGGCCAATACATATGCCAACTTGGTGCTCCATTGATGGGGGAGGAAATTTATTTATGGTAAGAATAATGTGTTATGTAAGAAAGTTGAATTTTATCAGAGACTTGTAGATGACTGTTTTCGTATATGGAATGGGAATACAGAGAAGCTAATTGAGTATGTTTCATATTTGGATAGCACTACTAGTTTCCTCAAATTTAAGATGACATGCTCTGATAGTGAAATAGTATTTCTGGATGTGCATTTGGAGGAAAAAAGGGATAGGACAGAAACTAGTGTTTTATAAGAAGGATGTAGATTTTTGCTGCTACGTTCATAAGCAGATCTTACATGCACCTCGTGTTTACATGCATAATGAAAGCCTAGTTCAGCAGGGTCAGTAGATTAAACACTGATGACTCAAATTTTATTGAGCAATTAAATGAAATGGCCACTGAGTTTGTAAGTAGTGGCTATAAGCAGATGGATGTTAATAAAGCCTATGAAGAAGTAAAGTTTGATAGAGCATATTCTTCTACGTCAATATTTCCAGCAGGTGAACAGGCTGCTACTGAAATGAAGCTGAATACTAATAAAATTAGATATGTAACTACTTTTAACATCAGGACTGGCGAACTTAAGAGAATTATACAAAAGCATTGGGTCATTCTGTTAACATCACCCGAGCTGCAAGCTATTTTAGCAGACAGACCTTACTTTTCATATAGAAATCTTAGAAGTTTGAAAAGGAGGCTGTGCTGTAAGGATTTTAAAACAAATAAACGTCAAATGGGGATTAAATATGAAACTTTTCATCGTTTGAATTGTAGTTGATGCAGTGATATTTTAACAGTTAATAATGTTTTCACTCACCCTGTAACTAATAAGCAATATGCTTTTTATTGCTCAGCTAACTGTAATAGTATTAATGTGGTCTGCCTTGCTACTTGTGTAAAGTGTTCATCATTTTATGTGAGTAAGACCACCAGAAAGTTAAAAGAACGGATTATTGAGCAAAAGTCAGATATTTGGAGAAAAAATTATAAGAATGCTCTAACTAAACATGTTATGTTTAATGGTTCAGAGCATTCTTTCAGGTTTAGGGTAATAGATGTAGTAACTAAAGGGACCAGAGGGGTGATATAAACAATCTTCTTGAGAATAAAGAATATCAATGGATCATTAGATTGCAGGCAGATTTTGAACCTGGTCTCAATAACTCTGTAAGCATTAAACATGTTTTAGTTAAGATTCAACAAAAATATCTTTAGAAATGTATCTGTATAGACTTTATTGTTTTAAAAGTTTTAATTAGTAGCGTCATGTGATATGATGCTTAACTGCTCTTATTTAAAGTGATTAATGTTTTGTGTGAATGTATTAGCATTGATAAAGGGTGGTTTACTTGAAGCTTTGCCTTGCAGTAAAACTGTGATTTGACATTGGAGTTGTCATTTTGCTGTTTGGAATTAATTTTAAGAACCCAGAATGTAACTTAATATGCCTCTTTAGTGCCATTCGTTGCAGCTTGTATTATATTTAACAGTATATTACTCAACTATGCTAAGATATCAGAAAGTGTGCCACCTAACATAAGTTTCATCATAATTATGATTAACTTTTAATAAAATGAATATTTTAACCTTTTAAACTTTAAATGAAAATAGGTGCTATTAATTTCATATATAGCTAAAAGAATCAAGGTCTAACACTTTAAAAAGGGAACTAGTAACCATATGAAGTAGGGAAAGAAAGAAATTATTTATTTACCTTGGAAAAAGTAATATTAAGCACCTGTTCATAAGTATTCAAGCACTTCTTTAGAGTAATAAGAATTTATAACCACGAAATGCATTCATTTTCCTTTTCTCTTCAGTTTTTTTTTGTTTTTGTTTTTTATTAACCGACCACATCTTATTGCATTTTTCTTCAAAGAAGTTGATTTGATAGATTCCAATTGATTTCTTCTGTTTCAGTATAAAGTCTATTGCATCTTCTCAAGTTGATAAAACTCTACTTTCCTTCTGGAAGGTGAATCCTTATTTTTGTTGGAAACAAGATTTATGCTTTAATATTGTTTTTCTTTAAGCTTTTACCAAGTGGCACACATGCTTTTCTCCTTGACATCATTAATGTTGAATAGTCATTTTCAAATCTTATAGCATTTTCTTTCATTTTAATTGGATAATTAGTCCGTGCAGATTTTAAGACTAAATATATCTTGACTTGGGAAAAATCTTACAATCACTGACCTTGGTGAAGGTGTTTTTTTGTTTGTTTTTTTGTTTGTTTGTTTGTTTTTTTTTTTTAAGATGAGTTGGAAAGTGATCCATGCGCACTTTTGATGACAAAGGAAAAACCTTCAGGCAGGTTCAAAGTTTTAGGCAACTGGGTATTAAGAAATTGAATCGTACTTTTTCAGGCATCCCGATATTATTCCTTCCAGATCTCTTCTCTAAGTCTTCTGTTTCTTCCAGGAATAAGCTGTTTTGTTTCAGAAGAAATTCAATGTTAATCTCATTTTCAAGTAATCTTCCATCGAAATCAGATATTGCCTGATGATTATTGGTTAAGAGATTCACTCAGCACTTCAACTTGTTTGTTATATTCCTCTTTAAAATTGTCCATTTTGCTTTCTAATTTATCTGTCTTTACAGATAACTCATTGGTGTTACTTAGTAAAGCCTGTATAGTATAGCCTGTATGTCTTTTCTCATCGTTCTGTCCTGTCTGTATACTGGGCTTAGATTGGCTCATTCTGAGACAATTGTTTTTTTCTAGTTTTCTTGACAGGAAAAAGCAATTAAAAGAGTTTCAAATGTGTTTTTTTTGGTAGTAAATCTTTCAGCAGATGTTCAACTATAAATCCATCAAGTTTGGAAACATTATATTTGAGTTTTTCAGTAAAATTCATTTCAGAGATGTTAAAATGAAGCAGAGTTTTAAAAAAAAACACTGCTGTTAACTGCTCATCATCTTGGTCATGCCCCAGAACAAGCCATTTCTAAGTTACATCCCATGGAAATGTGCTTTATGAGGGAAGCCACTAGTCAGAATACTGATATCAGGTTACTGAAAAAAATCACTAAGGCCCACTAAGTTTCTTCTGTCTTTACTATTGATTTACCACCAAATATTCTAAGTTGGTAATACCATTCTAAGATAATGACAAGAGAAATATTTTACTGTACATTTTAGCAGTAGTAGAAATTAAGTGTGATACATCACTGCAAGCCACAGAAGTAATGTTAACAATATCTATAGTTTACATGACAGAATATTTTCAATTCAGGCTATACAGTAAATTTAGTTATTGATAACTAATCATTTCTACAAGATAAATACAAATCCCAGAACTTTACAATAAGGACCTTTAAGACATACTACCCGGTTTCAGTTTAGAGTGAATGTTCTAAGAAGTTTCTTAGATCATACGAAACAAACACAATACTATCAAGTCATTTGTAAACTGTAGTAAATCTTGCATTCTATTTCATATTCCCATAACATCTCTGTAAATTCATTCCTTAGACCATTACAAAGATGGAGTTTATTTCCTATATGAAATCATACCACAGGTATTCTGAATCCTAAAAGGGAGCTATCATGACTCATCATACATTTTCCAACAAGTACTCTAAAGATTCATTCCAGTATATTGGGTTAGCATATATTCAAAATAACTGTGAGAGACTGCTGTGCTCTGACGCTGTGCTGTACTTCAGAGCCTATCTTTTGAACAGTCTGCTGGTGCAGAGCATGTCTGAACTGACAGTGGTGATGATTTGAAAATATGCTTGGGAAATTCACTAGGGGAGGGAGCTGAGAATGCAGTAAGACAAAGGAAACAGTGACTGATCTTATATCACTACAGATGGAATGCCAGGCTACTGTCACCACACAGAGGCTTAGAAAAAAGATGAATGCAGAATAAAATCATGAGCAAATATGCGTATTACCCTGCATTTGTATACTGGCACACCTGCACATACGGCTTGAATAGCAAGTAGGCCTGATAACTTACAAGGGTGGCACTCTCAAGCAAGCAGGAGGATGAAGGAGGTTGTCAAGCAAAGAACTGCATGAAAATCTGCATGAATTGCAGACATTACTGACAATGAAGTGGGTATTTACTCATTGAAAAAGGCAATGGTTTGAGGTGCCATCCTCTCAGTCCAAATGTGGTGGTTTTGTGTCAGTTCATAAAGTTTACTGATTAAAAACACTCTCCATAAAAATATATATATATATATATGTGAAGTATATATGTTCATCAAGAGTGTAAGCACAAGCATGGATCTATGCAAGAAGGAAGATATCATGCATAACTATTTGCTGCTCTATAAGACAGATTGTGGATCTGCATCTGTGTAAAGCCATTGGTGTTTGCCTTTGTGGTTGCCTGGGGGGGGGGGGGTTATGTGTGTCATCAAAAGGATGTGTTTTTGTGTGTGTGAGCATGTGTGTCTGAATGCATATAAATATATATATATATATATATATATATATATATATATATATATATATACACACACACATATATAAATATGGGTCCACTTTGTAATTTCGAAGTACTGAAATCCCGAACTTCAGTATTTCGAAATCACAAAGCCGAAAACCCAAGCACAACTCACAAACACGAAAACACACAACCGCGAAATTCAAAATCTCGACACTATGTTACTCATACAGTATACACATAAACACAACCCCCCCCCCACAATCAAATAAATGTATCTAAACTAACATATATGCAGGGAGGCAAGCCCCCCTGCACCCCCACACCCCCCTACTTATATATTCTAACTCCGAGACCGCACAAACAGAAACACAAATGAAACTCACACACACACATCTTACAGTCCCTCATACATACACATCACAGTCACAACACACACTTACACACACTAAAGCCCCTAACCAACATATTTACACACACAAACTTACCTAAATTAAACCCAAACATCCACACACCGCACCAGCGGAAACAGAAATTCAAAATCTTCGTGCTTCAGGATTTTGAATTTCGCGCTTCTGCTGATTTCGGAACTTTGAGTATTCGGCTTTGTGATTTTGAAATACTGAATTTCGGGATTTCAGTATTTTGAAATTACGAAGTGGATCCATAAATATATATATATATATATATATATATATATATTCACACAGACACACATACACACACACACACATATATATATATATATATATATATATATATATATATATATATATATATAGTCATGCATGAGTTCAAAAGGTATAGGAGGGAGTGGGGTTTGATGTGTTTGCAACTCGTGTGACTTTATTTAGTATGTGTGTATGTGTGTGTGTGTGTGTGTGTGTGTGTGTGTGTGTGTGTGTGTGTATAAATACTGAAAAATTATTGAGGGATTGGAGTTGATGTCTGTGTGGTATGCAATGCTAGTAATGCTTCTATGAATTATGGTGAGAGCTATGGTGCACGTGTGTTTCTTTACAAGCAAGCAGAGTAATAAACATGGGATGTGTATATCTGATGGTTTGCAATGTGTACAGAACAGTGAGTCTAGTTCTGTGTGTGTGTGTGTGTGTGTGTGTGTGTGTGTGTGTGTGTGTGTGTGTGTGTGTGTGTGTGTGTGTGTGTGTGAGACTGAATATGCAGGTGAGGTAGTACATGACGTCTGGGAGTCTTGGAAGTGCTTGTAAAGTGTGCTGTGTGATGCTTGTACTGTGTGTGTGTCTGTGTGTAAATTCAGGACTGTGCATGGATTTGTGATTGATTATGGGAGTGAGTGAGTGACTCAAGGTAACTTGATGTGTTGCTTGGAATGCATGGTGCTTTTACTATTTACTGTGTATGGTGTGTGAATAAAGCATGAGGTGTGCGTTTTGCATAGATTTTAAAGTTAGCACAGGTTGTGTGAATGGTGTACAAAATAGGTGTTTTTGCAGCACTATGTCCTGACTGGCAAGGCAAGGGCCATGTTAGAGTTGTTTATATTAGTTTCTGGGGGATGTGACTGGACTTTTCCCTCATAATGAAAGTGTTTTTTTGTATGACCTGATGTGTCCGGGCACATGGGTATTGAGTGCTGGGTAAACAGTGTGCATGTGTGTTTGTGAATGAGTGTATTATGATTAGTAGATTAGTCAATAAGTGTGCATAGCTGATGTATTATTGTTGACTCATGGCCTTCAGCTAGTCTGCTTGCAGAATACCTGCATGATATGTGCCCATTCCCCTACCATAAGCTTGTTTATAAGTCAGTCACAAAGTGAAGAAACCTTAAATCTATAGAGACTTGGAGTGGCTGTTATGGCATCTGGAAGAAGAGAAAAAGATGCAAGAATATCAGCAAGTGGAGAATCTAGGTGGTGATGTATTATATGTCAAAGTATAACATTTTACCTTTAGAAAATTTGTATTACAAATGCATAAACAAATAAGTATCAAGATCATATCCTGTATCGGAGTATGTGCAATCATGATCTGATTATTTTATTTTATTTATTTATTTAAATTTGTTGACCGGGAGTGTCCGACTGGATGTAGGTCCATTTTCAGTGGAGGCCTGGGGAGAAAAGCTCCACAGTAAAATAAACAGACAGTAGTTACATTGGATTACATAGCGATTAACAATTTAACATAGCAATTACTTACAACATATTTACAGATGAAGAACATAATACATCAGTAGACAACTAGAATCTTTATCTGTAAAGTACATAACAGACATTAACAAATGTTACAATGAGAAGTTCCTGCTGTATAATAAGTACTAGGCTTATGAGCATCTGAGCTTAGAATAATCAAGGTAGTTAGTGGAGTGGAAAGAAAGGTAGTGGTTGGATGGGGTGGATGATATTAGAGTGGGAATTGCAAGGGCATAGCCAGCATGTTTTTAGGTGCGCTTTTAGTAAAGTTTTGAAGTGGGTGCATGATGGTACGGAGGTAATTGTGGGTGGGAGTAAGTTCCATAATTTGGCTATGGCGCAAGAGAATAGTGCTTCACCAGCAGAGTTATTGGCTTTAGTGATCTGCAAGTGATTTTTGTTGCTGGATCTTAGTGGCTGGTGGTGCAATAGGGTGTACAGTAGATTCTGGAGGGATGGGACATTTAGTGGATGGTTTACTAGTTTGTGGGCGAGTGAGAGTTGATACCACTGAAGGAGGTGAGGGAGTTCAAGCCAGCCCAGTTCAGCAAGTGAGAGACAGTGGTGACTATTGTAGGATGCCCCTGTGGCGAATTTGGTGATTTTGTTGTAGCAGGTCTCTAGCTTGTTTAGATCACATTGCCTTAGGTTGGTATATAATGGAGAGGCATAAAGTAGGGTGGAGATAAGGTGGGAATTTGCTACTGAAATCTTTGCTGCTTTGGTGAGAAATTTATTATTTCTGTATAACGCTCCTAGTTTTTTGTGGACTTTTTTATGGTCATGGATATGTGAATGTCAAATTTTAGTTTATTGTCTATTTCCACTCCTAGCAATTTGGTGTGTTCAGTTGGGTATATAGTGGTGTTGTCTTTTGCTGTGATGTTAAAATGAGAGTTGTTTTGAGTATGTTTGGTGGGTTGGAAGATGAGTAGTTTAGTTTTGTTTGGGTTGAGTATTAATTGGGCATCGAATAACCATGTTTCAACAGAGGAAAAGGCTTCCTGTGTGACTTCATGCAGTCTGGGTAGGGACTGGGCTGAGCAGATGATGGTTGAGTCATCTGCGTATTGTATGAGTGTGCCATGTTTGGTGGCAGAGGCTAGATTATTGGTGTAAACAGAGAAGAGTAGGGGTCCAAGGATGGATCCTTGGGGAACCCCTATGGAGACAGGTAGTTGGGGAGATATGTCATTCTGCCATACAATGATTGTTGGCGGTCAGACAGGTACCTCTGAAACCAGTTGGTGACTGATTGTGAGAAGGATAGGTTATTGAGGACAGAGATAAGTTGTTTGTGTGGGACCATGTTAAATGCTTTAGATAGGTCTAGGAAAGTAGCAGAGGAGAGATAGCCATTGTTTTTATGCTGAAGGATAGTGTTAGTAAAGGAGAGTAAGGCAGTGGTGGTGCTATGGTTTGGTCGGAAACCATGCTGAGTACTGGAAAGGAGGCTGTTAGTAAGGAGGTAGTCTGAGACCTGAGAGTGTATGCATCTCTCTAGTATTTTGGAGAGTGGAGAGAGAATAGCTATGGGGCGGTAATTGGTTAGTTCTATGGAGGGTCCGCCTTTGTGGAGGGGAATTATATGTGATACTTTCCACAGTGTGGGAACGTAACTTTCTGACAGAGATCGGTTAATCAAGATGGACACTGGGTAGGCCAGAGCATCAGCTGCGATTTGTAGGTATTCACCTGGGAGGTTGTCTGCTGCTAATTTGGTGGGTTTAAGTTTAGTTAAGAGTTTTTTTATGTTGGAGGTAGGTACAGGAGAAAAAGAGAAGGCAGTGGGGAGATTACTAGTTGAAGGTGTGGGTTGGAGGGGGGTTGTGTTGTTTAGCTAGTGATAGTATGGTTTGGGTGAAGTGTGTGTGTTGAATGAGGTAGCAATATTTTCTGAGGAGTGAGGGATGTTAGGAGGAGGGGTACTGACTTAACCAGGGTGGAGGATGGAGTTTATGGAGGAGCAGAATTGTTTGGGGCTGTGTTGTGAGGAGTCTAGGGCAGACTGGTAGTATTGGAATTTGTCCTGTTTTATTAGCTTTTTGCCTCTATTGCATAGTTCTAGGAATTTCTGTCTAGCTGAGGGGGTTTTGTTTTTGCGCCAGTGCTCCCAGGCTTTACCCTGTTTTTCATTTCTGACTTAGTGGTTTTCTGTAGCCATGGGGAGGGTTGTGCTTTGGTTCTGGAAAATCTTATGGGGGCATGGTAATAAGGATGTTCAGGAAGGTAGTATTAAAAAATTCAACTGTGTCATCTAGACTGAGGTAATTTAGAGGATGCCAGTTACATTCTTTGAGGGATGAGATGAATGTGAGTGGGTTAAAGTTTAGTTTTTTACGTATTTGACAGTAGATGACAGGTTTAGCTTGGTATAGGTATTTTTTGAGTAGGAATGTTGGGGAGTGATCACTGAGGCTATCTGATAAGCAGCCTGTTATATATGACTGAGGGCTCTTACTGACTAGTATCCAATCCAGGGTAGTGTGCTTGCTGGAGTTTTTATTTATCCTGGTTGGTGACTGGACTAGTTGGGTGAAGCCATGAAGGTGTACATGATGGGTTGGATTGTTGCCAGAACAGGATTGCCAGTCAATATTGAAATCAGCTAAGATGATAGTTTCTTGGGGGAGATGGTGGGTAGACCAGATGAGTAGGTTTTCTAGTGGAGGGATGTTTTGGCCAGGTGGGAAGTAGCATCCACTTATGTCGATGGTTTTGTTTTGGTTAATTTTGAGGATGGTATATATTATTTCTTCAATGCCTATTTGTGGAGCTGATGATTTTAAGATCTGGATGTTTAGATGCTGTTTAAATATTATAGCTACACCACCTCCTTTTTTGTTTAGCTGGTCTACTCTTAGTATGCCGTAACCTGTAGGGAGTATTTGCTCACTGGTAATGTGAGGTTTTAGCCAGGTTTCTGTCAGGATGACTATATTTGGGGAGTACAAGTCTATGGTGGCATGGAGTTCATGGACTTTGTTGGATATACTTCTAATATTTAGGCTTAGTAGAAGGAAGTCACTTGGCTTTCTATTGACTGTAATATGGGAGAAGTTGTGGTTTCTAGTCTGATTATGAGGACTGGGGTTGGAGATGGTAGGGCCAGGGATGGGGTGGATGTCTCCACTTAGGGCTAGTTTTGATACGCATGAGATTATTAGTTTTCTCAGTTTTTGAATGTGTTTGTTTATAAGGGAAACTTTATGATTGTGCTCTGTGGGTAATAGGTATGGTGGGAGGGTTACTATGTTAAGTTGTAGGGATGCTGTATGTTTGAGTAATATAGTTGGTAGAATATGTAGGGGATGCATAGGGATGGTTCTTGAGCTGGTGGGAGGGGAGCTGAGTGTGGGTGAGACATAAGTGGTGGTGTGAGTAGTAGTACAGTGGTAGTGGTTGAGTGGGGGAATGATGGAGCTTTGGTGGGATGTAAGATATGCAAGGAGAGTTCATGCAGTGAGCATAGGAAAGGTATGCTTGTACATACTTATTTTTGTCATTTTGGCTATTTCAGCAGCTACACAGAACTTCCTGCTACTACACATCACAAAAAAGTTGTTGTAACACATGGTGGGCTAGCTCATTTTTCCATTACCTTCTACAGATGGACCTGCATGTAACATTGATATTGTATATCTCATTACACAGTGTGCATAACAAGACAGGAGTACAACCACAACCTTCAGTAGTAGGTAAAAACAAGAAGATACCACCATAAATCTTCAAATTATCAGTGCATCATAATGATACAACATTAGAGATATTTTTGGAATAGTAGTAAACTGGAGCATTCTAAATCTAGATATGGAAACAATCCCTCCAGAAACAAGCACACTTCAATCACTATTTTCTAATCTTCCTACTAAGGGTGATTTAGAGAAGAAAGAAGAATAAAAATATTGTTCCACTGTTCAACAGTATACCTTTTGTTCATTTTATCATGCACAATCCTTTTAAGTAACATGCATATTTGAAAAGTAGAACTTGATTTGTAAGAGGCATACTCCTTGCCAAAGTTCCCTGCTTGTGGACATCTGTGCACCATGGTGACGCATACCACAACATAAACTGCTGGTCACAGACGTGCACGTTTCTGGTGCTTAACAGTTTGTGCCCTAGCTACTACTGAGTACTTGTATATAAACTAGGAAATAGCAATACAGGCTTACCATCACATTACTTATTTATTTATTTGACATTTGTTGACTGGGTTAGTCCAACTGAGCTTGTGCCCTTTTTCAGCAGAGGCTCGGGGAGAAAAGCTCCATAATCACAAGTGATACAAGTAACATATGCACCTTACAAGTTTGACAGAAGCAAAAGAAAAGTATTCTCAATGCAAGAATATTACAATAAAATATTAAAACAAGTAATGCAAATATATATACTTGTTAGACATTCAGGTAACTCCAACAGCAGCACCAATGGTAAAAAACACTCATACATTGCTGATAGGATGGATCCCAAGTAGATCAGCTGATGCAGAGTGTGTGTGCATCTGTTGCCTCTAACAGTGAAGACCCTCCTTAATTGATTCTCCACTGGTTTGAATCCTTAGCAGTACTGCCACAGCATAAGGAGTTGTAAAATTGGCCAATACCAGACAGCCGAGATGGTGGAGTCTTGGAGAGCGAACTTCTCAGATGTAGCCTTTCTTTTGAGTCACAATCTAGATAATAATGCTTTGTGAAGCTGTATACAGAAGACAAAGTAGTCACAGCACTAATGTCTGCAATATGACACATTCATGAAGTAAGCAATGGAAGCAGTCAATCCTGTCAAGGAATGGGCTTTGTCTACAGCCTTTGGTTGCCTAAATGATAACAAATTTAATGTAGTCAACAGTATATTTAGAAAGTTTCTACTTGAGAAACAGAAGAACTTACCTAATTGGAAGAAATGTGGAAACCACTGGTCCACCTTCCCAAACCAATGCAGTCATGTCAAGTAGTAATTGAATCAATTATGAGCATCCCATGTAAAGAATAAGAACAGATAATGTGATATGTGATTCCCAACACTTCAAATATTAATGAAATTTTAACATTAAACTGCAAAATATGATTCAATCTTTTCCACTTTTAATGCATGTATTGCCAACTCCATCCATTGATGTGGAGGGTGGGTTTGTGTCCCAACAGCCTTGCTACTAATATATTCAACATCAGATATTGCTATACCCTGGAAAAGCGGCAATACCCTGTGGTACCACATATTCTAGCCTAGTAATTATTTCCCCATTTTCATTGTTATATGGATCATAATTTCAAGACTCAGATGAGTATCCCTGCATCCACAGACAAAAATACCCTTTCTGTCTGTTTGCTCTACCTCAGACACCACCTTTGTTAGAAGGTGTTAATTTTTCTTGAAGAAGATACTATGCTTGTGAAAGATCTGATACGGTTCTGTACCAGCTCTGAGATATGAAATAGAAAGATGATGGATATTAGAGAAAACATGTTCCAAGAGGAAAATGTCAGTGAGTTAGCAGCTCAAACAGCAGACTGGTAAACTAGTCCACCATGAAATTCAGGTCCCATGAAGGGGAGTGATTCCTCAATAAACCAGTGAGATGTGACACTGCTTTAAAGAACAGCTTTCCCATCCAGTGCTGAATCACATACAGGCTTACCCACCAGGAAAAAACAGGTACCACACCACCTAGATCTTTTCCAGTTTGCAGCATATGTTTGCTTAGTGGAAGGCTTCCTAGCAGTCATGATCACCTCCATAACCTTCACTGTTAGATTTGGTAGAGTATAAGAGTCTATATTAGCAGCCAAGCACTAACGTGCAGCTAGATGTCTACATAGGCTTCTGACATTACATGGAAGTGCACCTCAAACCATTCCCTTCAGAGCAAGGAGGTAATCAGAACGGATTATGGTCTTTCTTCCCTGAACTCTGTAATGCAATGGGAATGCTGGGAAGGCATACAGGACTGTCACATGGTAGAGAACAGAATACATCAACTGCAATTTTCCTCTTGTCCTACTGCATTTATCCTAAGTGGAGAGGACCACGTTCTTCCCATCAGCAAACAGACTGTTCTCCAGAATGCTCTACTTCCACAAGATCCTGATCAGACATGTTCCCTGAATGCTCAGCTCCAGCAGAGGACTGGAGATGTGCCTTAGCACATCCATTACCTTATTCATGTTCCTGCAGATATTAGTCTCTGAGAATAGAATGCCCTAGTCTATATTCTAGGGCCAGATAGGCTCTGATTGAAAGAGATGGAACTTGTGCTCCCCTACTTGTATATGTACTACATGATGGAAAGCTTCTCTGGCCTGATGAGGAGATGCCCAGGATGCAGCCATTTTCTAAGACACCAATGGCAGAAGTACTACTCTGAACTCCTTCTCTGAGGAAGACCACATCCACTACACTATCTGGGAGAACAGGTGAACTCTACAACCAAGTGAAGCATCTATCACTACAATATTTGAAAGGTTTGAGTCTAAGTAGAGATGATCCACTAAAGATTTGGTTGGAAATATCTAAAATTAGGATGAGAAACAAAGGTCTGACACCAGTAACCAGTTCATGTGAATATTGTGATTCTGAAGCTACTTCACATCTCACAATCCACTCCAACACCCACATCATCAGGTAAAGACAGTATCACCATGGAGTTCACAGCTGCTGTTAAGCCACAAGGCAAAGAATAGCCCATATCTGAACCTTAAACTGCATACTCAACAAGGAGGGTAAGCCTGTTACCTCCTAAGCCCTCTTAAGGGGCAAAGACCACCTTTTAAAAGAGTCCAAATCATTTTCACTGAAGCACTTCCCCTAACCACAGGACAGGTAGGAATTCATATGTATTATAGTCATGGCTAGGGGTGGCACACACTGATTTGCCCATACCAAGTTGTCTTCCAGGAAATTCATGGATGTCTCTATGGTTAGGGAATGCACTCCTTGGTAGTCCCACATAAGTATGTTCTCGA
Source organism: Protopterus annectens (assembly GCF_019279795.1). Classification (NCBI taxonomy): domain Eukaryota; kingdom Metazoa; phylum Chordata; order Ceratodontiformes; family Protopteridae; genus Protopterus; species Protopterus annectens. The sequence continues at coordinate 279,509,961 of NC_056738.1, read as the reverse complement.
GGGAATCCATGAATGGATCAACCAGAATCCAGTCATCCTGCAAGGTATCTCCTAGATACTCTTTTCTTTCAAGGTTTTGCCACAACATCCAACACTCTGGTGAAGACAGTGGGTACTGAAGGAAGTCCAAATGGTAACACATTGTACTAGAAGCACTGTGAACCTATTGTTAATCAGAGAAGTCTTCTGAGTGGATGCTGATGTCCTGGGACCACCCCTTTTTGGCATTTACTTCTCTGAAGTTAAGGCCATTGTCAATGGCCTCTGGCTGACTAAATTTGTAGATGATTGCAAATTTGGAGCTGTCATTGAATCACCCACTGAGATGAATGTTCTCCAGGATGGGCTGACACAGATAAACAACTGGTGCCAGAGCCATGGACTAAACCTAAATCCAAAGAAATTCATAACAGTATCCTTCAGGAAGTCATCGACCCCTTGTAACTATCATATTGACAGCACACTTCTAATAGCTGACCAGTAGTCAGGGAACACACACACAGACAGTAACCTAGCCTTTGACCATCACATGTCTACAGTAGCGAGGAAATCATTCTATGTTGTGCAATTTATAAACAAAGGGTATAGCATCTAGGTCCAAGGAAGTCATTGTTCGACTATATTCAGCATTCATAAGACCTATCATTGAGTATAATACCCCTTTGGTATGCACCTAACTGGGCATATCTAACAACTGGGACATCCACTGAGGTTCCTCACTAAAAAAATACAGGGTGTAACATGTCCTATGCAGAACACCTCAAGGCCCTATTCCTGTGTTTTGTCTCCTACAGGCTGTTCAGGGGAGAGCTATGGCTGGCATACAAGGCAATGCCAGACCCCACTCTGGTGGACCTCCTGCATATCCACAAAACAAACAGCACCAGGATTACCCAATCAAAAGACTTAAACCTTGCATGTGATATAAACAGGACCTGCTGGAGAGAGAGAGGTAAATATCCCAGAGACTACCACTTTTCTGGAAGTGGCTCCCCATCCATGTGAAGCACAGTTCTTCCCCTAAATCAGTTCAAGTATAACTTGAACAATTCGATGGGAAAAAGGAAATTCCTTCCTTGCAAATGGTTCAGCTCCCAGGTCCCTGCTTTGGGAATTTTTCACCTCTCAAGCATCTGCTTACATTTATCAAGGGTACCAGAACTTGTCAGAGATTTGGGAGGCATGGCTCGGTTTAAAAAGAACCAAAGAACGTCTAAGTCTTCATCTTTCCCAACAGCTCCACTGACATGGACTGATCCTCCAATGGGCATCCTTCTGGAGGAATGGCAGTGAAATCAATGTTTCACACACACACATACATCTGCATCTGGGCTTGTGTGTGTGTTTTTAAATACATATATACATAATATCTGACTCTATATTGGTTATATCTCTAGACACACACACAAACAGAGACAGAATGACAGACACACCCACATGCACGTGTATGTGTGTGTTTGTGTGTAGTCAACTGTCATACATTGCATCCTAAATAAAGGTGAGCAGCGGCACCATTGTGACTGAATATAATTCATCATATCTGTCAGACAATACAGCCTCTTAGGCTACAACCTCCTGAGATTGATGCCATGCAACACTAAATCTGCCAGACTTGACAGGTTTAGAACTGCATGGGCTAACTCACAAGCAGATTCCACACAGACCTCTGGAAAAGCTGAGGGAAGCCAGATTTCACTGGATGAATCTGTAGTCAGCAGCTCAATCACCCTATGATGTAGTTAGCCCTATGGCTCTGTATCATCATCATCATTATACTAGACAGCTACTGCTTTGTACCACAATGTGACCTCACACAGTGTTACTTTAAGTGACTGTCATCATCATTGTCCTACTGAATGCTCCAAGTCCAAGTGAAGGGTAGCAGCTGGCATCTGTCCTCTTATATTGTATTCCTGGTCTCTGTTATCACTTTCATTTCCTGACAATAGCGGTGGTAGAGCTGATGACTGGGATGGTATATGTGGTTTTATTACAGCCTGGAAGCCTGCTTCCTAACAATCATATTGTGCAACATGGTGCACATAAAGATCATTCTCATCATGTCATACGAGTACAGCAGTGCACTTCCTGAAATATCAAGCATATGAACTGGGCCTTGAGTAGACAAAGTCACATTTGACAACAGCATGGATTTACCTGAGGAAATTTACCACTGATGTCATTATCAATGGTATAAGGGGTTATAAAGGCCACCCTTTATACCAAGCCAGCAATCAAGGAGCCTCAACCCTCACCATTGACACCAGAGAGAGACGGTCACTAAGAACAAGAATTAACTTACACAGTATTTTAAATGCAGCTCTCTGTATCAAGCACAATTTCTCCCAAAAGCACACAGAGAAGCTGCTCCAGACCTGGGACTTGACTCCCTCTCTCTTCAGGTCCCAAACAAGACTCACTTAGGAGCACTGTGTCCCAATTCAAGTAGCTGACACACCCACACCTTGGTATTTGATTTTCACACACATACACCCACACCGACACACAGACAAACACACACTCAGACACACACTCTCCTGGGATAGGCTGGTAAATATTTACTAGCTGTACCCCTTCTGCCCATACTATAAGGTAACCTTGGTGCCATGAGTCAATCACTGTGAGGCTCTTGCAAGGGTATCCAATTATACTGAGTAAAATCAATAATAACTTAAATGGTAGAGTGTAAGCAAAGCAGCCAGGCTTTTTGGAGTGGCCAAGACATCACTAAAATAAGCACAAAAATCAACTGCCAATCATTAGCGGACCGGAGTTCCGCTGTGGCGACCCCTAACCGGGAAAAGCCGAAAGTCACAACAACAACTCTCAAGATTTAAAATTATTCTCTAAAAGACTAGCCACAATGAAAGGTATAAAAATATTTAATAATAAATAATACAATAGAAAACATGAGACTACTAAATATCTAAGTAAAATAAACATCAGAGTTTCAATCACAGGAGAAATAAAAATAACACAGTTGGACATATTCAAACAGATGTAGAAAATTAATACTTATCTAATCTCACTGTATTTCCTGACTGTCTAAAGAATAACTGTTCCCTAGTTAATTTAATTAATATAGTAAGGCAAGATTAGATGCTGAGCTGCTTACTTCCACAAGGCAAGGTGATAAGCTTCCAGTTCTGAACTGAACTCATCTAACTATAACTGTCACATATTTTTATGCCAGGTTCCAAAGAAAAAAAAACAAAACATGCTGCTGTGTATGTTCCATCCTCTCAGTGCTGGTTATAGAATGACATCACATTTGATCACATCACTCTGGTACAATGCACATGCAGAACTTAGCTAATATCTGTTGTAGTATTTGAAAATTATAGAGCAATTTAAAAAACTCTACTCTTCCCTTCCAGAATTCTTTGATTAAAGAAACATTAAATCAGTTATAACAATGCTGATACATTTTTAACACAAGCATCTGTACAAGTCAGTGTGATAGGGAAATGGCACAAAATTATTTATCAAACTCCAACTAACTATGCTGGCATATGTTACACATGCAGTGCCCTATTATCCCTGGCACAGATGTCAATAACTCACACCATCATAAGGGTTTCTGCCTCACCCATACAACATGAAATTTTGTTTCAGTAGGAGAAGAAAACATCAGACACGTTCATCATATCTACACATCAGGTATATGCAGAAAGAACTATATATTAATAGATGTGATTCTAACAGGCAGTATGAAAGTAAAAAAGAAAGAATTGTAACAATATCCCCCTATTTCAAATTTTATGAGGATGCAGTGGCACAGCGGTTAGCATTGTCATCTCACAGCAAAAGGCTCTCCAGTTCAATTCTTGGCTGGTGCACCTTCTTTGCAGATTCTGCATGTCCTCTCTGCGGTTGAGTGAATTTAGAGGCATGCAGATAGTTGTGAGCATGTGTGGGTGTGCCTTCTTTAAGGGTTGGGCGCCTGGCTGGCAACTTGACACTGCCAATCATTAGTGGACCGGAGTTCCGCTGTGGCGACCCCCTAACCGGGAAAAGCCGAAAGACAGTTGTTTTAATATTAATAGTGAAGTAAACTCTCTTCCTTATTTAGGGTACTGGTGTAATGTATATGTGTCAGGAAAGTAACACGTTCTAATAACTATGGATTTACATCACAGGCAAATATTACTGTAATTGTGAACGAAACTGTATGCAAATGTGAAAAAAAAAACAGGTAACTTATGAGTAGGCTATTCAGTTAATAGTTATTACAAAAAGAAAAACATTGAGACTGACCATTTCAGATAAGTTAATGTCCATTCTTCTGTCCCTTGGCGTTTTCATTTTCCAAACATACTTCTACCTTTATCTGTGTATCTCAAGTTCACTTCCTACTACCCTATGATTTCTACCTACAATTACTTCTTTTTCCAATCAACCGTAAGTCTTACCTGAAACAAAAATTCAAATGTAGTTTCTTCACAGTTGTAATCTAACTCTCAAGCTTCCCCATGCTCATTGTGCCTACTCATGCAAGTAATCCAACTGCAAAAATTCCAGTTGATGTAGAATAAATAAATAATTTGTAAATAGCCCATATTAGCTAAAATCTAACCACACTATAACAATGTACAGCAAATAAACATATATAAAAAAATGTGTAAGTCACACCTACTAACTACAAACATACCGCAATATAACATTTACTAACTGACCTGAGTTAAAACCACATTTCATCCACTATTTTCTATCATCCATGTATTAGAACAACATTTGTAGAACTCCAGTATTTCAATTTATGTTCCTATCTATTGCACACTAATCTCATACCAGTACCCTCTTTAGCAGCCTAATCACCTCACTTATACTACCAGATTGTTCATTATGACTCTCTTTCACATTTTCCATTGGTAACTTACTGAACATCTTCACTGTTCATTACTAATACAAGTCTGCTGCATTTCCTTACTACTATACTTCTAGTCCATTCATACCCTTCCTCTCAGCCCGGTCTAATTTTTAATGACAACTTCACTGTATACTTTGTCACTTCCAAATTTAGTTGTTGTTGATTTTATCTACTTTATGAGATTCTTTCAGCTGTATTTCATTACGGATTGTTTACTGTAGCCTCACTGTATTCTTTATACCTATTTGGGTTACAAGTACTATTTACTATCCGCATTTATAGTACTCTTGTATTTTATGTGTCAATGGGCATGACTGAAAAAAACTGATCAGAAATGTTCACTGACTCTGCAATGGTGACATCTGAAACGAGTAGCACATACTTACCATGGCCTGATCTGCACCAGTGTTTACCCACTGGGAATTCTTTATGGGAATTCTGATGAACTGAAAGTTTCAAAAAGTTGATCAGGGTTGACTTTATTCCCCAAACATCAGTGCTGTAGCTTTATCTTAAAATAGGATAAAAATGCTCATATGTAGCAAATGATGTTATATAAGAAATCACTACAGCTTATTTTTAACATAAAATTAAGATGAGCTTAGTATTCATTTGAGTAAACTGGGATACTTTATCACACATGCAAAGAAATAAAATGCACTACTGAAGAAACAATTTACTGTAATCGTAACATGGGTACTTGCCAAAGTTTTTATCTCATATTGCAATGACTCCTTCTGCTTCAGCACAATGGAAATATCTTCAGGTGAAATTATAGGTGCATGAAACACTGAACTGGGACTCCTAATTTTCAGCTGTGGTTAAAAAATAAATAAAAAACAAGAAGCAGGTTAAAAGTAGTACTAAGAAGGGGCAGACAAGGCAAACAAAATACCTTACTAAGACAAGCAAGCATGGCATTAATGCATAGAAATAGTTCTAAAGATTAAGAGAACCAAAATGTTTATATCTCAGTTTCACTGTTGTTTAGGTTCATTAATAAGTTCATAGGAGAATACTACGTTAACTGCCCTGAAGGGTCATTTTTAAACCTAGCCAATAATGCCGAATCAGAATCAAACCCTGTACTTTTTGTCTGTGAGGTGAAGACCTTACCCATTATGCCAAACTCAACAACCAAACAATTCATGGAAGAGAACTTATTTTCTGCTTAGATTACAATTTGTCATAGGGTACAAAGGCAATGCTGCATGCAAATAAAGACAGCAGTGCCCAGACAAAGTAATGTCATTTTTAAATACCAATCTAGCACTCAGAAAGGGGCAACGTATTTTTGAAAAATACACTTTCACAGAAGCACCAGCAAATTGAACCCTATGAAATTAATTGTATGAGTCATATATGGAAAGAATAATAAAGCAAAAAGAAGTATGGAAAATGGATTGCCCAAAATAATAATAGCAGATACAAAGCAAAATACTGGCACTTAAATGATGAAGAGAGAGATTTCCTAGGTAGCTACCAGTGTTTTAGCAGAAGTCATGCAGCCTGTACTGAGATTGTTTGTTAGAGATAGGCCCACGCCCTGCACCATCTTAGTAATGGGTGCTAATCCTAATGCTGTCCCTTCCACCAACCTTACACCTTAACATTATTAAAAACTTCACATAACATTGCCACTACACAAGATATATATATCGACTCTGAACATGCACAACAGCAAAAAAGGGGCACATTCTCAATCTCTGCTATGCCACGATCTCGTACATCACTGAACCAGAATATTTTTGAGAAGCTATGTTCGATTTCTTGTTCCTTTGCTGTATCAGATTATGGCTTAAATCATTTAAGAAGCTGTGCATTCAGTCCATTGATTGGGGCAATTTTTATATACACACACACACACACACACACACACACACACACACACACACACATAAAGACAGATATATTCAAATATATATCAAACAAAACAAAAAGAAGTTATGTCTTAAAATAACATGCCATCTGTGTTGTTGATCTTCTTCCACTCATCACTGATGGGTTTGGTTCCGAGCCCTCGGAACCGAGTCGGCCTGATACCAAGCTCATGTACACCAAAAACTCTTGAGCAAAGCTGCTACCCACAATGCCCTTCTCCCAGTTACCTCGGATCGAGTTTGCATGAAACACATAGAAGTAAAAGCAGAGGCCATTTCTGTGCAAAAACCCTGAAAAAACCGCAAGGACACATAAAATCCACCAGGAGCCCTTGATGGGAGACGGAGGGTGGGATGTGATGAATGGAAGATAATCAACAACACAGATAGAGCATTATGGTAAGACATAACTTCTTTATCTGATGTTGTTAATCTTCTTCCCATTCGTCACTGATGGGACAGAATCCCAAACTACCTGAAAACCTGGGTGGTCGTTATGGAAGAACATTCCTGAGTACCATTGAGCCAAAGGCCGCTCTTCCCCTGTAGACCATATCCAACTTGTAATGTTTGATGAAAATGTAAGGTTTAGCCCAAATGCCTGCTGTGCAAATGTCGTCCATAGAGGCTCTGCAGTGAAAAGCAACAGATGTTGCTATAGCTCTCGTTGAATGTGCTTTGATATTGTCAGGTTTAGGCTCATTTGCATGTGAATATGAAAAGGCAATACAATCTCTGAGCCATTTTGATAAAGTGACTTTTGATACTGCATATCCCATTTTTGGTACAAAGAAGGAAATGAAAAGTTGATCTGACTTGCGGATAGATTTAGTCCTAACCAAGTAAAAACTTAGTTGCCATGTACGTCCAATGAATGTAGACAGAATTCTCCTTTATTGGAATAGTTTGGGGAAAACACTGGGAGTTCAATGGATTGGTTCACAGAGAAATCAGAAATCACTTTGGGGAGAAAAGATGGATTAGTACATAGTGATACTCTGTCTTTATGAAAAATTAAATACAGGCTCTTGATGCATAAGGCTTGTAATTCTGATAGCCATCTAGCTGATGTGACAGCCACCAAAAATAAAGATTTTCATGATAGAAATTTGAGGTCACATTTTGCAGCAGGTTCAAAAGGGGGTCAAGAGAGAGACTGTAGTACTAGGGAGAGATTCCATGCCTCTAAAGGACGCCTGATTGGAGGTCTGCTCTGAAACATTCCTTTGAGAAAGGTCTTGCATAGGTGGGTGGAGATAAGTGGAATGCCCTCTAAACCGTTATGAAAACTGGAAATAGTTGCTAAATGGACTCGAATGGTAGAAGCTGATGCTCCATTCTCAAAAAACCCAGAAAGGTATTGAAGTATAACAGAGACCGGAGCTGAGAAGGGGTCTAGCATCTGTTCTTTAGACCAAAGAGTAAAACATTTCCATTTATCTCTGTAAAGTTTTCTGGTAGATGGCTTATGGGAGGTCAGAATAATATTTCGAACAGGTGAGGAAAGGGTTTCTTGCCTGATGAATAACAGAAGTAGAAACCAAGCTGTCAGCTTGAGAGTAGATAGATTTGGGAGAGTCAACCCTTGGAAGTGAGAAATCAAGTTTGGACAAGTGTCCAGGATCCATGGAGGTTATAACAGGTGAGGCCGGAGGAAGGGGAACCACACTTGGCGAGGCCAGAATGGGGCAACGAGGATCACCTTGCATCTCAATCGAATTCCTTTCTTCAAAAATAGGGGTATCGAGGGAATTGGAGATAAGCATAGAGGAGACCCGTGGGCTAATCATGAGTCAGAGCATCTCTCAGGGACTCCCCCTCTGGGGGAAAGAGGGCAAAGAAGCTGCTGCATTTGTTATTCAAAGGGGAAGTGAAGAGATTGCAGCAAGGCTGGCCCCATCAGCTGAAAATTTCTGTTGTCATGTTTGGATTGAGAGACCACTCGTGTGGAAGGAGGATGCATCTGCTTAGCCTGTCCGCAATCACGATGGAACTTCCTGGGATATGCATTGTTATAGGAAAGCAGTTGGAAGCTATTCTCATGGCCTCTCAACACAGGGGGTAGGATTAGGTTTCTCCTTGTTTAAGTACCAGACTACTGACATATTATCAGAATGAATCACAATCATTCCCGATGGAAGGAATGGATGTAATGCCTGCAACTCCAACAGCACCACACTCAACTCCAGAACACTGATATGCAGGTTGGCCTCTAAGCTGGACCACATGCCTTGGACTATCTTTCCCTGAAAATGGCCCCCTCCACCCTATCAGGGAAGTGTCCATGGTCACCATGGCATTAGATTGAGAAGTCTGAAAGGGGTGACACCAAAGTTCTGCATCTGGCCTCATCTACCAGAGGAGATCTTGCTTGCAAGAGTTGGTAATGAGGATCTGTGAGTTTATGGGGGGGGGGGGAGATTTGCCAACCATTGGGACAGTAGGAGCCATTGTAACAGTCTCATGTGTAATCTTGCCAGAGGAACAATCAGAATGGCCGCAGCCATGGACCCCAGAGCCTGGAGAACTTCTCTTGCTGATACCTTTCTTTGACAGAGTATCACTCATACTTGCAATCTTAACCTCTGAAGCCTGTGAGATGGTAGAGATACCAGGCATGTCCAAGTATTGAAAACTGCCCCTATAAATTCCAGCTGTTGGGTAAGTTTCAAATTGGATTTCTCCCAATGAACTGTGATGCCTAGGGACTCTGTTAGTGAGAGTGTGTAACAGAGGGCCATGGTCAGAAGATGCTTGGTGGGGCGGAAAGGAGCCAATCGTCTAAATATGGAAACACCTGGAATCCTTGAAATCTGCTAGGCATTTCATGAACACTCTGGGGGCTGTCAAGGGACCGAATGGCAGGGCTTGGAACTGGTAATGATTGGCTCCTAGCCGGAAGCGAAGGAGACTCCTGGAGCATTTGTCCATTTTGATGTGGTAATACGCATCCTGGAGGTTTATCAAAAACATCCAAACATCCTCCCATAAAAAAGGGAGAATGGATTGAATAGTGACCATGCAGAATTTGGTTTGAACCACTGACTTGTTTAGATGGCTGAGATCCAGAATGGGTCTCCAGTCCCCGGGCTTTTTTGGCACCAAAAAGAATCTTGAGTAAAAAACGGATCCGCATTGGTCTGGAGGGACTAGTTGGATTTTTTTTTTTGACACAGCTTTCTTATCTCTGAAGCTGCTTCTTCCCTAGGTATTGGATGGGATGTTAGAGGGATGTAATAGCCTCTTGAGATTATTCTCTGCACCCACCAATCTTTTGTAATAGAGTGCCAGGCAGTTTGGTGCAGAGAAAAACTAGCCCTGACTGCTTCCAGAGGAAAGCAATTGGGCAACACTTCAGGAGTGTTGATAAGACCACCCAGAGGCTTGATTTTGGGGGCCCCGTCTGCCCCTAATGGGGCGTCTTCCACCATTGGAACCCCCTCTGCCTCTAGGGGAATCCTCACCACGTGCGTTACGGAAAGGACCTTGAGATTTTCTGTGCCATATTTTCCCACTCCTCTAGTTCCTGGAAAAATAATGCTGGGGCTTGGAAAAATGCAGGCCAATGGCAGACAAGGTCTTTCCATCCTGCTCACATCTGGCCAATGTGTCCTTTACTTTGGAACCAACCAAGGAAGATGGTTCAATAGGGGCATTCAAAAAGGAGGACTTGGAGTCCGCGAGGTCACAGATGCGCATCCAGGCATGACACCTCATGACTATGCCTGCACTCGCAGCTCTATCCGCCACTTTGGTTGTGTGGAAGAGCAACCTCATGGACAAGTTGGAGACAGACTCAGGGGTGGCAAGTTGAGAGGCAACCTTGCAAAGGTCGCTGAAGCAAAAACTCAATTCCCTAGTCTGTCAACAGCCCAGGACTCACTGTTGGATGAACAGTAGAACTTTCTTTTGCTAGATCCTTTTTAGTGGCTGCCACCACCACCATAGTGTCAACTGGCAAGCTTCTAGACCAGTGAGGGTGCTCCTCAGGTGGGGAAAGAATCGTATCTTGTCTCCGGGGAATGGCCTCAATAGAATCAGGGTTTTTCCATGCATGCTGCACGATGAGCTGGACTAACTCATCAGTAGGTGGAGTCACCCAAGAGTTAGAAGGCCGAGAGTGAAAAGCCTGCAGAAAAATGGACTCAGAGGAAGGATTAGAGGGCTTCCAGCCACGCCTCTGTTTCAATATTTCCAGGATGTGTCTAAAGGAGACTTCGTCAGGTGGGAACCCCTCCCCATCATCGTAGTCCATATCTTCTGTGATAGACTCTTCAGGAGAGTCAATGTGTTTCTTCTTACATGCCTTCTTCCAAGGAGGTTCTTCAGTGGAGATATCTGAGGAAGACTCGGAAGGATGGGTACCCTGAACTGGAGTTTCCTGATACTTCTGCTCTTGATGTCCTGGGGAGGTGGCCCATGGTAGTTGTAGCTCAGAGGGAGCAGGGAGAAGTTCCGATGTAGGAGGAGCATGTCCAGAAGAAAGCACCCTCTCCATCACCCGGAAAGCAGACCCGCCCGAAGAGGAATGGGAGCCCGGAACCAAGTAGGGCAATCTCGGAACCAAGTAGGGCAATCTCAGAATCGGGGTCACACCCCACTCCATCAGACGTGCTTCCAGAAATGGAGCCTGAAGCAAGATCGGATCAGGCGTCATCCCCGGATCCAAGGACGGAACTGATAAAATACTTGGAGCCATGCTCAGAACCGAATACTCCACCCCCCAACCATGAATCTGAGGAAGAAGGGACGGGTCTGATGGAATCGAAACCCAAAGGGGTGGCCTCGAATTCTCAGTGAGAGTCATTGTTGGTGCCAAGGAATGGGTTTCCACCAAGGACATTGGAGCAATGGGCTTTGGAACCGACGGATCCAAAGGAGGAGTATAAGTGAGAGTCCTGGGAGCAATAGACCCAAACCCCGAAGTGGGATGAGGCTTAGGAACATTTGCTACCCCTCTGGCTATCAACAGCTGATCCAGCAGGCACACCACATCGAATTCAGAAAGACTTCTGGTGGACCTCGTGGACACTCCTGAAGGGGAGATGGGTCGGTCCAGAAAGGGACTGTACATCTGGCCTAAGAATGGGTCCAATGAAGGGGAGTACCAGGTCCATGGTGTTTGAGTTATTGGCACTGTAGTCTCTAACTTGGAGACAAGTAATAGAGGAATCAGTGGCGTCGAGAAGGGACTCAGTGCCAAGAAGGCACTCGGAGTTGAGGATATCGGTTCCAAAGGAATTGTCCAAAGAAAAGGCGAAGTCGGTACTGTAACTATTGTAGAAACTAAGGTCGGAGCCGTAGTCGACATTGTAGACAGGACTGGTGCCGAATGTGGCACCGACATTGACGTTTCTGTAAAATCTATGTCCTTGGTTAAAGTGGCAACTGGAGCAGAAGCAATAAATGAAGTCGGAGCCGATGAAGCAATCCTATGCTCCAATGAAGGTTTATGGGCTTTATGTTTATGAGACTTGCCCTTATCACCAGCCATTGAAGAGGGATCTGAATGGATACACTTTTTGTCCTTCACTGGAGGGGTTGAGACCTCCGACACAGAAAGGGCCTCTGAGAAAGGAGAAACTAAAAGGCCTTTCAAAATCAGTTTATTTTTTCTTTCGTTCAGCGTCCGCTGACTAAAACTTAGTCAAATCTGGCAAGGAAGTTTTACAGAGAGGTGAGAAACCCCCAGACAAAACACACAATCATTGTGCGAGTCACTGTTAGGGAGTTTGCCACTGCAAGAGGTGCAATGTTTAAACCCCGAAGTCCCTTTTTTAGCAGACATTTCCATGCACATGAAAACACACACTACTAGAGACTAAAAAGGAAGGAGTGAAGATACCAATGATGGTATCAAACGATACCACATGGGTAGGAGAGGGCATACCAATGATGGTATAAGAAATACCCAATGGGTAGAGCTAGATAGATAAAAGAGGGTAAAAGAGTTAGATTAGGAAAAAGTTCAAAAACACACAATTATCTATAAAATATAACACTTAGCTGGAGAGCTCGGTAAAACGCTGCTATATGACTGCGCGGCAAACGAGATCTGAGGTAACTGGGAGAAGGGCATTGTGGGTAGCAGCTTAGCTCGAGAGTTTTTGGTGTACGTGAGCTTGGTATTAGGCTGACTCAAACCCATCAGTGATGAATGGGAAGAAGATTAACAACATCAGATCACCAGTTTTGTAATGTGAATATGAAAGTTAAAAAATAAAAACCCCCTTGAGATGGCACTGGAGCCATAACTTTTTTTCTGTCTCTTGTTGTCAAGACTTCTTCAGAGTACATCATCAATGTTCCAAAGAGCAAAAGGGTGAGCCTAAACTGTAAACTCACACAACACCAACCACATTATTAGGTGAAACCCAAAACAATTTAAAGGTTTAAATGTAAGCAAAATAGAAAAAGTGATTTTTTTTTGGCAAGGGGACAAGTCACCTTGTACTTCATACCCCTGACAATAATATATGCCAACTATGAGATTGTGCAACAGTCTGAGAAGTATGGCACAAAGTTTGAAGACTATGAGCTGTTATACAGCTGTTTCCTGTAGTATACGATTTCTTATATTCGTTCTGCCTGCTGACTGACTTTTACAAGCTCACTTAACAATATTGTGCTCTGGTACAACTGGAAAAATGGGGTTAGGCTTCACAATGGTATCCTGGGCTGCATGGTTATGAGCCTATTAATATGGACCTTTGATGCCAAAATTTGTACATCTGGATAAAGGCTATGTCCTATTAATGAACTGCTTCCTATGAGCCAGGGTTTGATTCCATCAGCTTCCATTTGCTTACAGTGTCATCTTGAGCAAGACACTTAACCACAGAATGCTTTGGAGAAATTGGGCTAGCATTTCAATGGTTTTCTAGACTGCATGACTAATGTGTAAATAACAATAAAAATAATTTCCCATCCTTTCTTCATCTGCTATGATATGGTAAAAATATTGCCCTACTTGTACATATTATAAATATGTCTAAAGTGGTTTCAGGATCTATTTATAAAGGCTGTGCTGCCAAGTACCATCTTGTGCACTACATTTTGAGAATGTGAATACCTATATATACATTGTTCTCGCGTTTGTAACTTGTTTTAGTTTCTATTTGTTATCATCCTAGAAGTTATCGAACATCTTGCTATTTGTTCCACTGTTACTGCAATTGCTGCCCTATGGGCCCAGCCCATGGCTGAAAAGGGTCTGAAGGCCAAACCCACCTGCCTGGTTATCAAAAGTAATAAATAAAAATTAAAAAAAAATCCTAGTCTCTGCTGCAATGCAATCTCCCACATAAGAAAATGGAAATATACCTCACCTTCCTCAAACATATAAAGCACAATAGTAAACTTCCCTACCAAATACTATCCAAATCTCAAATTTTACTTCAACAAGATATTTCAACACTAATAATAATCACACTACTGAGTTTATATATAAGAAGTACTAGTACTGCAAAAATTGAATACATGTTGCAAACACATACTAAAGAGTTATGATTGGGTTGCTATTTGCAGTATGTCAAGCTTCATCTGCTCCATGTGTTACCAGTTACCGAAAAAAAGAGGAAAAAGCACTAAGTGTTTTACTGCCTTTGAAATCAGGTAAAGAACTTAGTATGATGTCAAATGGACAACAGCACAACTTTCTGCTTACCTCCTTACAAAATCTAAGGGATCAATTCATCAAAATCAGGGACAGTTTTTAAATATTGCTCTAATTCACTTAAAACAATTAGAAGAACAACACGATTTGCATCAATGCGCATTTCCTGAACAATAAGAGGCATAGAACTCTAATTATGGCATTTTTGATTGACTGTTACCTCAGTGATTTACCAGAAAATTAAAAGAAAAAAGGGACAGAGCAAAAATATGAATCAAACTCAGTTTTAACTTCAGCTGCTGTTCTTTCCTGCCAGCACTGTTTGTTGCTAGTTTCTAGAGTTAGACTCTATCGTAACAATGCTTAGAGGTGTATGTAACAACTGTTAAACACCCCTAACGTTCTGTCACTGTCAGGTTTCATGCTAGAGAGTTTATACTTTTCCCAGTACTGGGCCACAGTCATGGTACTCCATGTATTACATAAATATAAACACAATCGTGGTATACATTTTACATTCCTATAGAAAACAGTTAATAAAATCTTTGGCTAATTTTTAAAACAAAATACAATGTATTATTTAGCATTTCAAAAATCATTTTTTCAGTAACAGCATCCATTTCTTTTAAATAAGATCTGATGTTCACCCAAAGGATTTATATATTTGTATTATAAACAAGCCACAGAAGGCTATAATTTTGGGCCAGATCTTTTCAGCAATCAGGCATTCTTTAACTTGTGCCATTAAAGTCTCCAAGTGTGGCTGTAAGAGAGCAGTCCAGCTACAACTTTTATAGCTCTTTATGCTCTTTTTCCTGTTTGAAATAGGTGGTTGCTGCTTTTAGTTTTGCAGTATTTTGAGTTGTTCTAGGACATAAAACTCGGAAGTCTAAGTGGATTTCAAAATATTTCCTACTTCAAACCGTAACTACTGGTTTTCTCTTTATGTTTAGTATAAACTGTATCATCTGAGAAAATCATCAAGTAGTTATCTTGTAACTGTCAAATTTGACCAAAGGATAGTTACCTCCATTTATTTTCTTCTTTGGGAGAACAGCACACCAAAGACATTAGCTAGAACAACTAAGACTCTTATAGCCTGAAAATAAAAAGTTGCAAGATATTTTATATAGTACTCTTACATTTCAGCCAGGGGTTGTTTCAAAAACAAAATCAGAAAATATCTAGTTCAAGGTATAAAGAGAACCACAGGAGCTCTCTCAAAAATGTAAAGTAAAAAAATGTAAACAGGATGGAGATATTTGATGCTTCTAAGTGACAGACTATGGCTACTTCTGGAACTCTGTTAAAGTGGCACCAGTACCTCACCGGATAAGGTAATTTGTTCTATCTGCACACTCCCCATGAAGAAACTCCCTTGTTTTCTCCTGTTCTTCAAATAACTCCTGATTTTTTAAGGGGTTTAAAGGGAGAGGAGCTGATTTTGAAGTAACTCACCATTACTGAGCACAAGAAATTTGAGAAGGCTTATATTGAACTTAATCCACACACTGGTCCCTAAATATCCATGATGGCCTTTAATGCACTGATGCTTTGTTTCCAGAGACTTCCACTGCTTCTCCAACTACTTCGGATGCTGAAAGTCCTATAACTGTGATAGGGACATGTGGGGGCAGGAAATCCATGAGACAAACCATTATCCAAGCACTAACTTTTTATGAGAGATCAGATGTTTGGTCCCCGGACATCAGCAGGGTGGTATGAACTTGTGATACTCACAAGGAATTCCCATAGATTTCAGTGCACCTTTGTTCTCAGACTACAGAAAGATAGCAGAGCAATAGTCTTACCAAGGGGCTGCATCTAGTTTCAGAACTGAATTAAAAGTTATGTACTTGCCATAACTATCTGTGTTGTCCATTTTCATTCTTCCTCACTAACGGGTCTCGGATCTGACATCGGATCTGATTCTGCCACTTCTTCCAGACTTAGGCTCTGAGTCTCAAGCTCCTCCCTCTTCCCACAATGCACTATACCTTCTCTAATTCCCCGGATCGAGTTTGCTGCCCTATAGTATAATAGGCTTTAGTAATAAAATAGAGAATAGAAGAAAATCGAGGCTCAAACCCAGAACCTACTGTAAGGGAACTGAATTTCCTCCAAGAACTTCTTGAAGGCACAAGGCCAGCGGATGGCAGGGTGGGATGTGAAGAAGAATGAAAATGGACAACACAGTTTAAGTGCATAACTTTTAAATCTGATGTTGCCCTTTTCATTCTTCCTCACTGATGGGTTAGAGTCCCTGCTACATAACTCCTTGGTGGCCCTCAAGGAAGGATGTGCCAGAGCACAGTTGAGCCAAAGGATGCCCTGCTCCTAAAAATAATATCCAACTTATAATGAGAAACAAAGGTGTGAGTCTTAGACCAGGTGGCTGCAGCAGAAATCTCATCAACTGAGGTCCTGGAAGAAAAGGCAGATGATGTAGCCATATCTCTGGTGGAATGAGCCATGGGTAGTTGAGGTAATGAAATACCTTTTCATGAATAAATGAAGGAAATACAATCCAAAATTAATTTGGTTAAGCTAATCTTAGAAACTGCACAACCTGAACATTTTGATGAGAAGGACACAAATAGCTGATCAGATTTTCTACACTTTTTGTCCTGTGGAGATAAAAATGTAATTGCCTGAGAACATTTAGAAAGTGCAAGGTATATCTACCTTTGTTTGAAAACTGGTAACTGAATGGACTGATTGATGTTGGATTCTGTGGCTAACTTAGGCATAAAAGAGGAGTTTGTCCTTAATGATACCCTGTATTTATGAAAAATGTAAGGAGGCTTCACTGACAGGGCTTGAAGCTCCAAAACTCTCTTAGCAGATGTAATTGCTACCAGAAAAACTGCTTCTGGGTAAGTCCTCACAGCAGTGATGTGAGATCCCAAGGAGGAGAAGGGTCTTTAACTGGGAAGGTGAAGAAGAAAAATGCCCTTCAAAAATGCTTTGCATAATCTGGAAGAGAAGAGAGGAAGATCCCTTCCCAGCATAAAAACTGTATATTCCAGCCAGTTGAAGATTAATGGTGGAGAAACTGGCTCCCTCTTGAAAAGATTACTAAGGAAGAGAAGGATAGCGAAGTGAGAGCTGAAAAAGGGTTGATATTTTCTTTGGAAGCCCTGATAGAAAATCTCTTCCACTTACTGTTACAGACCTTTTTGTGCAAGTTCTCTGAGAGGCCAAGATTATATCACAAACTGAAGGGGTGAGCCTGGACTTTCTTATAATTACTAGAAGTATAGAAACCATGTGGTCAACCTTAGGGTGCAAAGATTGGGGGGGGGGTAGAATGTTTGACAGATGGGATATGAGATCCTGTCTGGGATCTAGTATTCAAGGTGTGCACTTCAGATGAGAACAACGAAAGGGAACCATACCCGACAAGGCCAGAAACGGGCAATGAGGATTACTGAGCTCTTCAACCTGTTGACTTCTTGCAGGAATTTTGGGATCAGAGGAAGAGAAAGGTAAGCACAAAGGAGACCCAGGGGCCAGTCATGGCCTAGACCATCCATCAGTGACTCCCCTTAGGGGGGATCAGAGCAAAATACTTGCTGCACTTTAAGTTCTGGGGAGAGGCAAAGAGGCCGCAACATGGTTGGCCCCAATGACTGAAAATCTTGTAGAAGTTCTGGGGAGAGGTAAAGAGGTCACAAAAAGGTTGGCCCCAGCATCCAAAAATCTCATTTGCTACTGACTGATTGAGGGACGACTCACAAGGAGTCAGAACAGATTTGCTGAGTCTGTCTGCTAGGATGTTGATTTTCTCCAGAATGTGCATTGTAGCTAGAAAGCAGTCTGAAGATATCACCCATTCCCAAACTCTCACAGCCTACCTGCACAATGGGTATGAATGGACTCTTCCTTATTTGTTTATGTACTAGACTACTGACATTTTGTTTGTATGAACTGTAATTGTCCCAAGAGGGAAAATATCCTTAAAGGCTTACAATGTTAGAAGGACTGCTCTAATCTCTAGGAGACTGATATGCAGATTTTTCTCGATGGATGACCACATGCTTGGATCATCTTGTCTCAGTAATGCCCCCCACCCACACTGGGAATCATCCGTGGTCACTGTGGCTATCAGAGTGGGAAGAGAAAAGGGTCTGCCTAGAAACAGGTCATCTGATTGCATCCACCACTGCAGATAATTCCTGACTATTGAAGACAGCTTTAAAGGAACTGACAAAGCTTGGGAGAGAATGGGCCACTGACCTGCTATTGTCCATTGAAGTACTCTCATGAAGAACCTCACTAATGGAAGTAGAACAATTGGAGCTGCTACTGAACCCAGAGCCCACAGTATTAATTTTGCTGGTGGGGAAGGCATATCCAATACTTGGTTGGGACCTCTTGGATGACTCTTGGACTATAAATCTGGACGAAGTGGCCAAACTGGATGTAAAGTCAGATCCGAGACCCATCAGTGAGGAAGAATGAAAAGGACAAGATCAGATACCAGGCTGTCTATTAGAAGGAATATTTGAGAAAAAATGAAGAACTGGGAATGAACTTCAACATCATCAAATACTGAAAGCAACTTTTTCAAAGATATCTTCTCCCATGTGCATGATACAGACAGTTGTAATATGTTTTTTATTTGTAGTGCACTTTGTTTTACAGCACAATAAACCAAAACCATGCCTGATCAAACGTATATATATATATATATATATATATATATATATATATATATATATATATATATTTAGAAAGCTTGTGAGGAAATTATTACTCTATTTTTGTTTTACTTGGATCGCTTGTCTGTGCACTTAATAAAGGATTTTCGACTGGAAACAGACTGCCTGCCTTGCTTGGATTACTTTCGAATACTTAGTAATGCTGAAAAATTATATATTTTCTATTATTAGTTTTTGTTTTGTTTTCTTTTGATTTAAGACGAGTTTACGTTCGCTACTTTGTCTGATTGTCTGATCTGATTAATATACAGTGATTAACTAGAAATATATGGACTGAAAATCTTCCATACAGAGAAGTTTCTTACACTGTTTTTTTATATATATATATATATATATATACACACACACACACACACACACACACACACACACACACACACATAGCATATATACGCTCAGATACACATATGCATACGCATATTTGTTTTACACTTTTCATGCAATTACACTAATTTTCAAATTATGTATTGCAATTTGCTTCTTTCTATTTTTTCAGCAATACTTTTTCTTTCTGTGGTTTCCTTAGCATACCGCAAGAACACCTATAAGTGTAACCTCTCTACCAGCCTTTATCTGCTCAGCAATGCACAGGGAAAAGCATGTATGCTACTTTTCTTTATAGATGGTTTGTTCTCTAAAAACTAGGACTGTAGCTAAAAATTGTAAAAGTGTACACTAGGCAACATCTTACTGCTGGAAAGACCTTTCCAAAGACTGACATGATACACCTGCAGCTATTCCAGTACAGATATTTCAGTTGTAAGTGTATAATTTGTTCATTTTCTGAATACGTAGACTTACTTTGTAACTTTGCTTTCTGCAGCAATTACTTCACTGTGAACAATTCTCTATCAGTGTAGTTAATGCTGCTTATAATAATGACTGACACATTTAGAGAGAAATGGCTGTTATCTAGGGTCACTTTCATACTTGCTCACCAGCATGAAACAAGTTTAAAACCATATATTCAACAGATTTACTACAAACATTGTATTTAACTTCACTTTTATAATTGCACTATAATTTGTGCTTTATGAATCAGCCTCCTACATTGCCATGGGTTTCCTTCACATATGACATGTTAATAAGCCTCCTGACAAGGGCATGACTTAATGCCAGATGGTCATACCTCATTCATCATAACATAAGCTGCTGCTGATTATTTCTAGCTAACTGAAAATATATTAAACCTGCATGTGGGTGTGAAGGACTTGCATATCCTTTATAAATTAGAAGCATATTATTCTGGATTTAGTATGCGCAACACGATCACAAAGAATTTCTAACATTAATGGTGGAAAGATACATTTTCCTTAAGCAAAATGTGTGTTTAAAATAACCCTGTATTAATGTAAAAAAATGAAAAGTAGTGACACAATGAAATCCGGGGTAGCTATTATCTTGGGTTCTATAATGTTGTTGCACAAAGCTATGCATAGTAAACAAATGCATACCGACTAAATGCTGTAGAGCCCAGCTTGTGCCCTAAGTAAAATACGTAGAAACAGCAACTATGGATCATGAAGATATTTACTGCAGGGGAGGTATCTACTTGGCTTCTATTTGCTACAATAGAACAAACTATTTCTATTTTAATCATAATCTCAGTTTTGCAATGCATTCCCTTTTTATTTCTACTTCTTACCAGGATACATAATTACTTCACTGCTTTTAACAAAACACACCCCTGCTGCAAAAAAAATAAAATAAAAAAAGATCTTCCAAAAATGAAAAATACTTTTTACAAAAATGTGCTACGAACAGGAATAGAAGGATGGGTGGACATATTAAATAAATTAAAAATTACTTTCAGGCCTACTGCCCAGTATAGATTTCTGTTTAATTAGTTCCCTTTGGCCCCATTACTGCTGTATAGTAGCAGTAAAACTTCTGTCCATACGTGTGCATCTTACTGTATCTTGTTTAAACATAACAAAAACAAACCCCAAAAGTCACATGGGAAACATGAGCATTGTTTCCCATGAAATAGGGCTCTTGCAGACTAGAACTGTTGCCTTCTGTGATTTATAAATAATGATGTATGACAAAGTAAGACCTTTTAAACAGTCTTGCACCAATGTATAACCATAGTATTCTGTGCTTTGAGTTCACATGCAAGTGCCCCCCCCCCCTGGATTGTATGCAATTCACAAGCACTACACTGACTGCATATGGGTTAGTCCTAATGAGATAACTTCTATGATTAAAAGCAAGCACCTACAAATTGGATAGTTTTTGCACATACACCAATCTCCCTTTCGTTCTGATGTTTTACTCAGTTAACAGAGGTGGGTATCTGCTCAATACAATAAATAAATAAATTACATAAATAACTAGAAATAGCCAAAGCACTTTCTTGTAGAGAAACGCCTACTGGTCACCGAGTACCATGTGCTGCAAGAAAATCTACTACCAAAGCCACACATTTCCTGCTCCATCACAGTGATCCCCCCTGACCTTTAGTCAAATGCTGCTGCCATAGAACAAGATCCCTTTATTACCATAATATGGTAAAGATCCTAGCTCAGCCATCCTGTCTAATTAATGGAAATATTTTAAGAATCACTGTGGCATGAGGATGGAGACAAATCCAGCATGGAGCAGCTACTTAGTAAGGTATATAGGACATATGAGTACTGAATTTATGAACAACTCTATTCACATTCAATTTAGGGGTCTGGAAATATGTTAATACATTAATATGTGAAACTGCATCATCCCTGTTCAGTATACATAATTTTATGTACACCACTGTTTACTATTATTTGTTTTATATCTTATTATCTGACAGCACTGAGTCACAAAATGGAGGGGAATAATTTGATATGTTCTCCACTCAAAGAGTACTGTGGTTACAGAAAAAAATAAGACCACATACAAGGACTTGTCTCATTGTGTAGCTACCTTTATGTAGTACTGTTGGGTTTGTTTCACAAATCCACTGTGTATCAGCTCTCACCACTGCATAGCTTTAAAAAACCTACAATGGCTTGAGCTCCATAACCAACTCCTCCCTCCTCAACTCCACCGCAAACACACCATCGTAAATCAATCCTCCCCCTGTCCTGCCATCACGAACCTCATCACTGCCTGTTATCCTAAGTGTAACCTACGCAGCACAGACATACACCTCTTAGACATCTACAAACTCAGCAAAAACAGTGGCAAAATTTTATACAGCCACTCTATCACCAATGCCTGGAACAGACTTCCCTTTTCTCTAAGAACAAAAGGCAACTTCCTTAACTTCAAAAAACTTTTGAAGGACTTGTTTTACTAATTCCTGGGCCTGTCCTTGTTCCACTCCCACCTAAACTACCCCCTCTCCCCTTCCCCTCCCCCTCTCAGCTCTCACACTTTGCCACAACTACTCATTTAAGGTCTTATGATATTCTACCAACCTTGAATTTCTCTCTGATGGTAATTGTTAGATGCTGCTTAAACCCTCAATATTACGCTTGTATTCTAACGTATTCATTTTTGTATTTTGTTTCTCCATTGTATATACACTTGTATGTTAACACTGTATGATGTTTTGTTTTTGTATTTATCTGTGGAGCTTTCCTCCTCAGGTCTCCACTGAAAAAAGGGCTCTGCAGCCCAGTCAGACTAACCCGGTTAACAAATGTTAAATAAATAAATAAATAAATAACAGCTCTTACTTCATGGGCCACAATGTTTATGAATAGTACTCTGAGTTGTCTGTGTTTTTTGAATCAGTCACTTATAATTTTTTTTCTGCCCAGTTTCCCCTTTCATTTTTTTGGGAGTATTTTTAAAGAAATTATTCCATAAACCACACAGTCTGAGTGCTTTATTCAACAATGAAGAAGTATTGTCCTCATGTTTGTAACTATACCTACAACAACACTGCATATGCTGAACTGTTTTTCTCCTTCTCTCTCTCTCTTTAATTTGCAGTGTCACTTCCTAGCACTGTGTTGCAGCTTTTCACTGTTGTGCATACTCAGCACCATTTAATATTATATAAGTGTCAACAGTGTCTTTTAACTTAATTTTAACTCTTTTAATTCCATCCATCCATCTTCAACCCATTTTTCCCTTTTGCACATGGGGTTGGGGTGTCACTTCAGCAGTGACAATCATCTAGAGCCAAGGTTTACACCACTGGGTGACTAGCCCTGCTGCGGTAGTTCATTCATATCACACACTTGCACACACACTCTGACCTACGGGCAATTTAGAGTGTCCAAACTACCTACTGCATGTCTTTGGAATGTGGGAAGAAAACAGAGCACCCGGCAGAAACCAACGTGATCATGGGGAGGACATGCAGACTCCACATAGTAGGCACCCCTTCCAAAAATCTCACAAGAGAACCTCTTGCTGTGAGGTAAAAACGTTAACTGCTGCTCCATGCCGGCAACCCTTTTAATCTTGTACACAGCTATTTCCTCTACAAGATTCTTCATTTCTATACATATTTTATTTACTCTACATATACTTACAGATTGATCTAGCACTATATCTGCTTCATTCAAATGTTTGCACTCCTGCTTATCACTTTTATCCACAGAAAATGTATCTAATAGTGAGCCGTGCTGATTCATGTTCAATAACTCTTTCACACCTAGCCTGAGTGGAATTTCACACCTGCTGACTCCTGCAGAGTTCCTGACTGGGCAGCCTTCACCTGAGCTTAAATTCAGAGAATGCATTTTTTGCAACCTAGCTGTAACTAAATGCATGTATCTCAAAAACAATAAAAATTACCAAAAAACTTAAAATACTAAAAGTTATTCAGCATACACTTCTCTTCACAATGGTGATATTTTAAAGTCAGCCAGAAATGAAAATAATTTTATATTTAACAAGTAATTAGATAATGAATACATTTACTTGTTATAATTAGGCAAACACATGTAATATCTCTGTAACTGTAATTGGCAGCCCTCAACTATTAGTGTGACTTCTGTTTGGGCAGATGTTATCTTCATTTGGCTGCAGACTATACTTGTACATGGCATTCCATTTTTGAGATACTTGTATATTTATGAATTTTATGCATATCTGAATATTTAATGAACAAATAAATGTAAATATCTGCCATGCAGCTCTGGTTAGACACCAGCTATCAGAGCAATTTTTTTAGACATTGTGTATACTTTCAATCGCTATCATGGAGTCCCATGAAAATATACTCTGGCTGAAGTTATTAACGTAATTATAAATACAAGCTTTACACTCATATTTACAGAAAAAATATCATAATGTTTGTGGTACCAGGTATTCCACTCATCTGAGGAGCCATTCATGAATTCTCTGCTGGTTGTGCATGTGAAATATTGAATCACTATCCGTCCAAGTACACAATGCTGGAGGTATGTATAGAAATATGATAATTATGTAAATATGTATATCTTATTATTGAACAAGTTGAAATATCTATCAAATGGTAGTATGCAGACAGCTGCTATTAGTAACAACATTTGCAGCATTATGTAAGTTTTAATTTGATCACATGAAATACCATATAATCAATGTATGGTTCATGTTATTAATATAATTACTGACATATGCATGCACTCATAATATTTATAGAAAAAACAATTTTTGTATTACCAAATACTCAACTCATCTGAGGAGCCATTAGTGACCTCTCTGTTGACTGGGCATATGAGATATTGAATAAGAATCTGTCCAAGCACAATGTCAGAGATATGTACAGAAATATGAATAATTATGCTAATATGGAAATTTTATTAGTAAACAAATTAGAATATCTGCCAAATAGTAGTGCACAGACAGCTGCTGTCAATGACAACTTTTGCAGCATTATGTAAACTTTCACTTGATACTATGAATTACCATGTAATCACCTTATGGTTCATATTATTAATGCAATTATTGACATATGCCATACACTCATAATATTTCTGGGGAAAAAAATCATCATTTTTCTATTACCAAGTACCCAAGTTATTAGAGGAGCCATTCATTACCTCTCTGGTGATTGAGCTTATGAAATACTGAATCACAATCCATCCAAATGGACAATGCCAGAAATATGACAATTATGCTAATATGCATATCTTATTACTAAATGAGTTAGAATATCTGCCGAATGATAGTACGCAGACTTAAATTAAATAACTTAAATATCTCTAACCATTCCTTCTCATTAGCTGTTTTCATCAATGTTCTGTATCTCAAATTCATATTAACATTCCACTTAGAACTAAGCTAATACAAGGACAGAGAAAGATGGTTTTGCCAACAGGGATGGCTGCAAGGAGTACAGAAAATAGACAAGAGGGTGCTGGAATTTACTGGAGACCTGGCAAAGGAACCAAGATATTGAGAGCAAATAAATCAAGCAGGAAAGGTAATAAGAGTCGGATGAGGCCAAGAAGACATCTGGATTGCAGGATAGAGACTGCCTTCTCTACCAGGGCTTAATCTCAGACTAAATGCAAAGAGAAAGTGATGAGAGAATTCTAAGTGAAAGACCTGCTCTGGTGGAGATTTTAGTTGAATATAGAATGTAATCAGCTGTTACAAAAGGGGATAATTAGTAGGGCATATAAAATATTGTGTGATAACTATAAGAATCAACCAGAGGAGGTTAGAAAAGATTGAGGAGAGAGACTGGGAAAAAGCAATTTACAAGAAAATAATGGGAAGACATATGCATGGCTCCCAAGGATACAACCAGGTCCAGAAGGTTTTGGATCTTTTCTTGGAAGTTTTTGCATAGGTACTTTTATACCCCAAGCAGACTTCTAAGGAATTGTCCTCCAGTAGATAGCAAAGGTTGGAGGTATGATAGAGAAGAAAGAGGTAATTGGGAACATGTTTGGAGAGTGTAATAAGTTGGCAGATTTTAAAAATTCCTTAGAGTACTCATCAGAAATATTGGGTGAGCAAATGGCTGTAAATAAGGAAATTATTCTTTTTATCTATCTGAATTGCTTAGATACCATAAGGCCTTATTAATTTTCATTTTGTTGGCTGCCAAAAATGCAATTACTAGAAAATGGAAATCAAAGTCTATACCAGCTGTATTTGAGGTGTTGAATATTATAAAAGAGAAAAAAAGAACTGAAAGAGGAGTCTTTAAAAAACTGAAGGAGCAAATTGCGTAGAAGTAAATAAATGGAAATTGTGGGAACGGTCCATGCATAATACTGTTCAGGAGGAGGAGTGAAGTTTAAGGGAAGGCAGGAATTCAGCAATTTTTTGTAATGTTAGACTGATGATGGTAGCAAGCAATATATGATATATATATTGTATTTAAATGGAAAAAAATGTTAAAATATTTTTTCTTTTCTGTTAATGTATCTTTGCCTATGACTTAAGTGATGACTTAATAAAGGTGTTTAAAAAATTCATATTAACATTCACCATCCAGATAATGTTCACATTTACTAGCACAAAATATTTCTCCTTATCCAACAAATCTTTCCTGCATTAATATGTTATTTATACAGATATACATATCATCCACTAATCCTCCTTCACTTAGAAGATGTACTGTAACCCATCCTATAAACCATATCACAGTAATGTATACCTTTCTCATATTTATTACTATTACAATCCCTGTGGATCTTTTTGAACACATTGCAGTTTACTTTCACGTTGCTTGTATGACTTCAGGCTATGTTTTCTGTCACCAAGCGAAAAACATCATACTTGAAAAAGTTTATCCAGTTTCCAACCAATAACCTTCTCGTCTTTGTCCTAATGCTATTTACATTTATACAATAAGTTTCCTGCATTTCAAAATTTTGCAGTAGACACTATGTTCATCTCATTTACACTACGGTCTTCTAAATAAGTTTCAATATAATTTGTCAGGACATCATACTTGTTTTTGTAGGTACTGCACATTCCTTGCGTATCCCAGTTTCAGTAATTATGACAATCTTTTTTTTCCTTGTGTATTTAATACTGCAGCTTCATCACTAATAACCTCTTTTAATAATTCACTACTATCTCTATTTCATTTACTGTGTCTTCCATACTTTCAATGCCTTGGCACCATTTCAACTTTAAATTCATACTCACTCTATAATGCTTGTGGAAACCACATTTTCTACAGCTTGGTTTAAATGCTATCTTTATTAGTCCCCTTTCCTCTCACTGTTCAAAACACCTCCTTTATGTGTGTGCACGCATGTGCGTATGCATGTGTATATACATATATTCCTGTATGTATATTATTAAGAACAAGGCCATAAACCCCCAGCAACCCCTACTCAGAATGGTAAGAAAGAAAAAATACTTTAACCCCGCCAAATTCCAACAAGAGCTAATGTGAATGGGCAATTTTGAAACACCTCCCCTTAGATGAAGCAGTCGCATACTTTAACAACAAATTCCTAGAAATCCTTGATTCTCATGCACCTGCTCGCTCAATAAGAACTAAGGCAAAAATGGCGCCATGGCTTTCCAAAGAGTCTAAGCTAAAAATCACCCTTAGAAACAAGCAAGGCATGGGCATTATGGCGTACTACTAAAGACCCCCAAGATCACATTAGATATAGGCAATTAAGGAATGACACTAAAAAAAAAACATTTTACAAGACAAAAAAAAAAAATACTACTATAATCTACAGGAAATAAATCAAAATAACCCTGAAAAGTTCTGGGCAGGTTTAAATAAACTATTACATCCTGAAAAAACTTCCACTCCAATTCCTGCAGTCACCATTGATAAACCTTCTGAGGAAGTCTCCCAACAGTTTTAACCGATTCTTCACTGAGAATGTTCAAGCCCTAGTAAGCCAACTACCTCCCCTGGCCATGAAGGTTCCACTCCCAGAAACCAACTCACATTAAGATTCCAACCAGTTGCCACCTCACTCATCCGTACCTTGATTAAAAAACTAAAACCAACTACACTCTCTGCTGATCAACTCCCTGCTGAGTATCTACAAAAAGCAGCTGATGCCATTGCTTATCCTATCTCAATACTAATCAATCAAACAATAGCAGAAACCAAAATCCCTTCCACCTGGAAAATATCCTATGTAATCCCACTTCACAAAGGAGTTAGCTCTACTGAGTTATCCTGTTATAGGCCAATGGCTATATTATCCCCACTTGCAAAAATCATGGAAAAATGTATCCATAGACAACTGATGCACCACCTAACTCAGAATAACCTCATGGCAAGACTCCCAGCACAGCTTCCGACCTCAACACAGCAATATTTCAGCCCTCCTAGCCTTCTCCAACACCATAAGCCTTAATTGCAATAATAATAACATATCCTATGTCCTCTTCTTGGATCTCTCCAAGGCATTTGATACGGTTGATCACCAATTACTAATCCACACCCTGAAAACATTCTGCCTAGATACTAAAGCCATTCAATGGTTCCAATCTTTTCTGAATGATAGACAATAGGCTGTCCTTTGGCAAAACAAACTCTCTAAACTCCTACCCAACACCCTAGGTGTACCCTAGGGATCTTTACTAGGGCCCCTTTTGTTCTCCATCTTCATTAACAACCTTTATACTGCTATCACTAAAGTCAGCTGTATCCAATAAGCTGATGACTCCACCCTGTTATGCTTGGCCACATCTCCAACAGAGCTGTGGTCAGCTACACAAACCACCTTCAACACAATTGAAAACTGGCTTTCTGGTCGTCTGATCCTAAATCCCAGAAACACTAAAATGTTGCTTTTCTCACCAACACACAGGTCTACTGCATTTACTTTTACCATAAAATCTAATAATGGCACAATAATCTCCCCAGACTCCTCTACGAAACTGTTAGGTGTTATCATCGATAATAATCTTAAATTCGACCTACATGTTAATCAATCCATCAAGACCATCAATAAAAAACTAGGGTCACTTTACAGGATAAAAGCCTTCTTAACCATTCCTGCTCGATTTGCCATAGCTCACTCTCACCTACTTTCAACTCTTCTGTAGGCATCCTCATTACTCTCCAATCTAAACAAGTCTGCCCTTAACAAACTATTGCCAGATTTGCCATTGGCCTATTTTATAGGACTCATCATTGTATCAACCTAAATCAGCTTGGGTGGCTAGAATTACCCAGCCTGATCCAGTATAACCTTCTGATTATTGCCCATAAGATCCTTTATAATCTAGACAATACTCCTGCTCTTAAAAAATATTATCACCCCCTATCACAATCCCCGGCCTCTTCAATCCTCCAATAAACTACTAGTCCAGACTATCAAAACTAATAACTCTGCCGGTGACTCTCTGTTTGCCAACTCTGTAGGTAGATCCTGGAACTCTCTCCCACCTGAAATTACTTTGCTCACCACCCTAAGTCAATTTAAGACTAGACTCAAACAACATTTGACACTAAACTGGCTATGTCAGTGTAGCAAACCTGACTAACTGTCCTTTACAATGAGCTAAGAACAGTAATTTAGCCTACCTGTGACACTTAATCCTGACCTATACTTAGTTTATCTCTAAACTTCTTCAGGGTATGTAACCATTGTAAATATTGCATATAAATCTTACTGTATGAGTTAATAACAGTATTTTTAGCTGACCTGTGTTACTTAATGATGACCTACTCTCAGGAATTTCTTTAACCCTGGAACTTGTATAACTTGCTTAGGTATGTAGCCACTGTAAATATTGTATCTTAAACTTAACTGCTTGTTTAGGTATGTTAACTACTGTAAATACTGTATTTTAAACTTAACTGCTTACCTTGGAGCTTTTCTCCCCAGGCCTCCGCTGAAAATGGACATGTATCCAGTCGGACTATCCCAGTGAACAAATGTAAAATAAAATAAATAAATGTACGGATCCACCTTTATCAAAGCAGATGTCCTTATATTTACTGCTGCAATATTCTTAACATATGGGATTCCCTGCCTTGGAAACCTGAACATCTGGCCATTCTACCAAACACTACTGTTGTTACTTTTAAAAGGTATGCCAAACATCACCCAAACACTCTTTGCATAGTGTAGGGTGATGTTCAGGACTAACATAATCAGAACTGCTTTGCCACCAGTCTGAATGCATCTTTTTTTACCATTGGTCTGTTTATCTGTGTCAGTTTTCTGCCAGTTGAAAACATTTTCATTCTTCAGTGACTACCTACTCCTGTTTGCTGACTTCTATTGCAGTTGCAGATAAGTGTCCCATTGGGGATTTTTTTTTTCTTACTTTTTTTGTACTCCTTGGGGTTAATGTCATCCAGGAAGGGTAAATGTCAGTGTGGGAGACAGATTCCCCATAAAGACCACCATGATAAGTATCTTTTTTTTTTGTCTAAGGGCTTCTCATGAGCATACATCTTGCTCTATTTGTCAGGCATTCATTCCAAAAACTCTTTGCAGTAGACTTTCTTCCCTTTTCTTGCATCTTCAGAACCAGTGTCTTAATCTTCTAGCTAAAGATACAATGGAAGTAATCTCCTGCCCCGAGAGTCAGCAGTTAGGGAAGAAGAAGGTGAAAAGGGTACAACCAGAATCTTCTGCTGTCCAGTCTCTGCCAGGTGTTTCTCCTGTGGTCATTACAAACAGAGGCTCATCCGGCTGTGTTGTCATATTTCTCTGCTGTGACCATGACGGATGCCAGTGAGGATCCAGCTTGCAGCACATCTGAAGAGACTTTGCAGGCGTCTGTCTCTGACGTTCAGGGGAACCACTGCTGATTTTTTTTCTGAGGGGCCTAGGGAGTTCCTCAGTTTTTGGTTGGGAAAGAAGTTCCTACTACGGTTCTGAACTGCTGTCCTGGGTCTGAGCCTTCTCAGTTTTTTGGAGAGGATATTACCTTAAAAAAGGAACAAACAATTAAATATATTTCTTCTGCTCCTAGGGATAAAGCCTCCTCAAGGGGTTTCAGTTCCTGATCTTCCTTGGTCCTCTGCTCCTCTTAATAGGCCTACAGAAGAAGATTCTTCTGAGGATGAGTTGGATTCAGATAATGAATCCCCGACTTATTCTACTCAAATTTCTTCTTCTTTAGCCTATGAGGCAGAGGAGGAGAAATTTATTCGTCCAGATGTTCCTTTGGAGGAAATTTCCTTTGGGGACACACTCTCTAGAATGATGGATTTTTTAAGTGGGATTGTGCTCAGGTCTCTGACATCCATAGGAAGTACTATGAGTTGCTGCAGCTGGAATCCGTGAAACCTGCAGCTATTCCTCCTGTTTTGGCTGCTTTGCTGGATGCTTTTTCCAATGCCTCTCATGTGCCTGATTCTTTGCCCCCTGCTCCCAAGACGTCTGACAGGTTTTATAAGGTGCATAAGGATTATTTCCTATATAAATGACCTACTGCTGAACCCTCTGTCATGTCTGTAGCCTCTGATAAGCCATCTCAATTGCTTCCTTTGCCTAAGTTGCTGCCTTTTGACAAGGACAGCAGAACTACGGAAGAGTTGGGTAAGAAGGTTTACATTTCTGCCACCCTAGCTTTTAAGGCTATTAATTATCAAACCCACATGTCTAGGTATGTGTTGGCTCTTCTTTCTCTGGCCTGTAAGCTTACTGCTGATTTTCCATACTCCCAAGTGAAAAAATGCTGTTCTTTCCTTGCTAGGAACCTTCCTCTCAAGTCATTCGTCATTTTATTAAATGTAGTTATGGCGCAGCAGATGCCTCTTCTAGGGTTACTGTTTTTGGTTCAGTGATGAGAAGGTATTCTTGGCTTAGACTTCAACCTCTACCTGATGATATTAAAGCTAAGTTGATGTATGTTCCTTTGGATTCTAAACTTTTATTTGGGGAAGCTGTTGCTGATTTGCTTAAGTCCCCTCAAGATAACGGTAGGACCTTACAGCAGCTTAAACATATGTTTGCTTCTCCAGTGCCTAAACTTCACAGAAACTACTCTGCTAAGCCTGCCTTAGTTCTTAGGCAATCCCACCCTTCTACTAAAGGTAAGAAGAGTGGCAAATGAGCTCCTCCTGCTAAGTCTACTCTGTTTTTAGGGACTCTGAAGCTTTCCTTTCTGGATAAACCAGGTGCTGCATGATTCTCCATCTCTTCCTAGCCACATTCCACTTTCTCTTTGCCTCTCTCTTTCTGTTTGGCTTCAGATCACTCAGGATTATTGGGTTCTGTCTATTATTCATCAGGGGTACTTCATGGTGTGGAAATCCCATCCTCCTTTTATGGGCATTCCTCAGCCTCCTCAGGAACAACTTCACTTTTTCCCAGAGATTCTTCAAAATCTCCTGAATCAGAGTACTATTCAAGAGGTGCCTGTCACAAGGGGGTAAAGGGTTCTACTCCAGACTGTTTCTAGTACCCAGAAAAGAGGGCACTTGGAGAACTACTCTAGACCTCTCTCATCTAAATACTTTTCTAAAAGAGCCTTCCTTTTAGATGTTTTCCCTTCAGATTCTGTTTTCTCTACTGCTCCCTCAGGCCTATATCATGTCTCTGGATCTCAAGGATGCTTATTTCCATATTCAAATCCATCATCATTTCAGGAAGTTTTTGTGCTTCTCTGTTGCTTTCTGGCATTTTCAGTTCTCCGCTTTCCCATTTGGCCTTTCTACTGCTCCATGGTTGTTCACCAAATGCCTTGCTCCTGTGATTGTTTTTTGCAGCTTCTGAGGGATCCAAATATTTCCTTACTTAGACGACCTGTTGATTCAGGCTTCCTCTCCAGAAACCCTTTGGCAAAATCTTCATTTGCTGTTTCCCTTCTTCACAACCTGTGGTTCACTATAAATTTCAAAAAGTCTTCTCTGACTCCTTATCAGGATGATGTTTTTTGGGGTTGCAGGATTCAGATGGTGCCAATGTTTGCTTCCCTGCCCCCTCCAAAGGCCTTAACTCTGATTTCTTTCTTTCCAACTCTTCTTTCTCTGGCTTCCATTACCATCAGGGAGTTTCTGAGAGCTCTGGGTTTCATGGCAGCCATCATTCCGATGCTCCCTTTGGCCAAACTTCACATGAGAAAATTTCAGTGGTTTCTGAAGTCAGTGTGTCTCCAACATGCACAGCATCTGGACTTTGTAGTTCCACTTATTCCTTGTCTCAGACAGGAACTTTACTGGTGGATTCTGCAGTTGTCTCTGAATCCTGGGATCCCATTTCATCCCCCTCTTCCCTCTCAGGAATTGTTCACAGACGGTTCAGACATGGGATGGGGGGTGACATTTGGCTCCCTAAAAGTACAGAGGATGTGGTGGCCTAGTCAGCAGAAGGAGCACATCAATGTCAAAGACTTGAGATCTTTTCTCCTGGCTCTTTAGGCTTTTCATACTCTTCTCTCCAGGGCCTCTCATATCAACAAATAGGGAGGAATGAGATAATGAGATCTTGTCTTTGCCAGTTGGCACTTCTGTTGTGGGATCTTGCTGTCAAGTATCAAGTCTTCAAGCAGTTTATATCCCTTCCAGTCAGAACATTGTGGCAGACACTTTGAGCAGATCCTTAACTCAGTTCCATGAATGGGTGCTTCACAAGGATGTGTTTCTGGACATTATCCACCAGTGGGGTACTCCTCAAGTGGATCTTTTTGCCTCCCATCTAAACAGACAGCTTCCTCTGTTGTGTGCCAAAGTCCTAGATCCTCTGGTGTGGAAGGTGGATAGCCTCTCATTTTCTTGCAAGATGATGTTTCTTCATGCATTTCCTCCCCTTCCTCTCATTCCGAAAGTCCTGTTCAAGATTCAAAAGGATGCTCCCAAAATCTTGTTGGTGACTCTCTTTTGGCAGCGAAAGCACTGGTTCCTTCTACTTCTGTATCTAGCCAGGGGCAATCATCACAACTTACCTCACATAGTGAATCTAATCACAAAAGACAAGGGATCTTTATCCATCGCCACCTGTCCACACTTCAACTGCCAATGTGGACGACAGGATTTTGATTCCTCACAGACACCTTTTTTTCTGAGGATATGCTGCAAGTCTTGCAGGAGGCCAGGAAACCTACTAATAGGAAATCCTACTTATCCAAAGGGAAGAAATATTCTATTTGGTGTCTCTTGCATATCCTGGATCCACTTACTGTGGATGTTTCTCTGGTTCTCTCTTACTTGTTTGAGTTGGTCAATGAGGGTATGGCCTATTCTTTTATTAAGGCCCACATATGAGATATCTCTGCTTGTCTGCTTTTTTCTCCTTCTTTAGCTTCTAGATTTGAGGTTAAACAATTTCCTAAAGGCGTCCTTAATATCAGTTCTCCCAAGGAAGCTTGTTCCTCCTCCCTGGGATCTTAACTTTGTTTTGAAGAAGTTGACTCAGGCTCCTTTTGTGCCTGCTGCTTCAGTTTCCTTGCTATATTATTCCTGGAAGACTGCTCTTTTGTTAGCTCTTACTTCTCCCAGACTACTGTCTGAGTTACAGGCCCTTATGGCTTGTCTTCCTTTTTTGGTCTTCCATGAGGACAGGGTGTCCTTGTGAACTAACCCTTCTTTTATGCCTAAGGTGAGCTGTCACTGAATCAGTCTATTAATCTGACTACTTTTTTCACCTGTCCGCAATATGACAGTGAGAGGGTGCTGCATACTTTGGATGTGCATAAGCAACTCAGGGTTTATTTGGATAAGAGTAAGGCTATTAGAAAATCTGATCAGTTATTTGTTTCTTTTCATCCTAGATCTTTGGGACTTGCTATATTGCAAATTATTTCTTCTTGGATTTCTAATGCTATTTCCTTTTGTTACACTTTTCATGGCAACAGCCTTCCTTCTTCAGTTACGGCTCATTCTACTAGAGCTGTGGCTTCTTTGGGTGATTTTTTTCAAGGGCTTAGATACTAATTCTATTCTTTAGGTAGCTACCTAAACTTTTGTGCATATATACACCAAGCACTACAAAAGCTGGATGTATCTCTAGAGTTAGAGCTGGTTTTGCTAGTGCCATTCTTCATAGCTTTTTAGGGGGCTCTTCTGTGCCTCCCCCTCGCAAGTTTCCTCTTGAGCTTTGGCACTCTCCCATCTGTTAAGAATACTGCAGCAGTGAAGGTAAGGACATAGTACAGGCAAGTAAAATCTTACCATAATGGTAGATGTCCTTGCCTTTATTGCTGCAGTATTCACTCCCTCCCTCCATCCCCCTAATCTTTTGCCTTCCTGGATGTACAGGTTACCTCTTGGGTTTCTTGAATTGTGTTCCTACTGGGGTATTCAGTTCTGATTATCGTAGGCCTGACCGTCACCTTTATGCCCTATCCTATGCAAGGAGTGTTTGGGCGGCACTCAGCATACCTTTTAAAAGCAACAAGTAGTCTTTGGTAGACTGGTTGGACATTTGGGCTTCCATGGCAGGGAATCACATCTGTTAAGAACACTGCAGCAGTGAAGGCAAGGACATCTACCATTATGGTAAGATTTTACACAACTGTACTTTCATTTCTGCTTATCATTTGACTAAACTTACAACTGGTGGGGCATAATGCAGATGTTACAGAAATATAGGGAAATCCTTAAGTGAGAGATTACAATAGAAAGAAACACAGGATGATGTTTCACATTTGCGTTATAAGAAATTGCTAAATTTAAGAATAATTTATATCATCAGTAGCAGCAGCTACAAACACAGTCCATCCCTCACACCAGCCTTGTTTTTACCCAAAGGCTGCTACTGATATAAACAATGCTCTTATTCTAAGAATGTTACTGAAATTCATGAAGTAAAATGTCACTCACCAGGTTCTGTTATCCTGTATTACCTGAGCTACCATTTTTTTTCTGGTACATATTGCCTTAGTGACTTGCATGTAAGAAAAACTAAGAAACTGAAATTAAGAGTTTATGAGTACTTGCCAACCAGTTGCCATTACTTTAGATTCAATGTTGTTGCTTAGCACATTTTGGAGAAAGGGCATAGGCACATTCATATTTATGAATATAAATGTAATGCTCGTCAATAAGGTAGTCAGTGTTGTAATTCAGCTACAAAGAGAAAGCTATAGCAGAAAGTAGCCCTAGAAATATCTAGGCTATAATCACCAAGATGATTAATATCTCACTGTTCCTTTCTGTGTGTGCATTTGTGAGCATGTGTCTGACTCAGTAAGCCTGCATGAATACACATATCCAAATACACAGTACAGTTGTGTGAAATCTTATCATAACAATAAAAATCCTTCTCTTCACTGTTGTAGTTTTCTCTACCTAAGGTATCTCCTGCCAAGGATAGCTCAACATCCAGCCAGTATAACAGTGTTTACTACTTACAGGTGCCGTACATTATATGTATGTTCACTGTGCACATTGTACAGCACAAAGGTGACGTATGGATGCACACATGCAGAACTGAAAAAGCCCCAAGAGGAACAGAATACCCTTAGGGACAAAGAGAACATGTACATCCAGAAGGAGAAAAAGGAAAAAGAAGACAAAGGAGCCCTCCACCAGGAGGGTAAGAAACTTACAGGCAAGAGCTAAAAATGAAGGTGGTAGGAGGGAGGGAGCAAATACTGCAACAGTGAAGAGAAGGGCATCTACTGTCATAGTAGAGTTGCGTAAAATCTTACCATGTCCTCCCATATCACTGTTGCAGTATGCTTTACCTACAGGAGAGTACAAGAGTTTAAGAGGAAGCCTCAGAGCGAGGAAGGCACAAAAGACCCCTCTATAAACTCGTGCAGGATAGCCCTGGAAAAGCTTGCCCTAGTCTTGGAAATAACATCCAATTTGTAATACTTACTAAAAGTATGAACATAGGCCCAAGTAGCAGCACTGGGGATGGAACTGGTATCTGATTCCTTAAAAAAACACCTGAGGAGGCAGATGCCCTAGTAGAATGTGCCTTTAGGGATAAAGAAAGACATTTTCCATGAAAAAAATAACAGAAAAAAATGGCCTTAGAAATCCAGGAGGAGATGGTTTGTTTAGAAACAGCCAAACCCAAAGTCCTGGGATGAAAAGAAACAAAAAGCTGCTCATGTTTGTGAATAACTTTAGTTGTACCCAAATAATATCTGAGCTGTCTATGCAAATACATAGTGTGAAGAACCTTCTCAGTGGCAGACTGCAGAGAAGAAAAAAAGGAAGGAAGATGATTAGACTGATTAAGGGACAACTCACTGACCACTTATGGCATACAAGAAGGATTAATTTCTGGGCCAGAAACCACAAGGCCTTCTATAGTTATGTAAAGAATCTCCACGGCAATACCCAGATTTGCTCTGAGCTACTGCACAATGATACCACTTATACCGAGCCAAAACATATTGCCAATATACTGGCCAACACATTCCGTGCCAACTTCAGCCCCCCTCCAAAGGACCAATCACAATACCAGTAGATTACCAGGCACCCAGTATTACTGCTGCACAGGTTAAGACAGGAATGACCAAGGCCAAGAATACAACTTCTATGGGACCTGACAATATCCCTGGCTGTGTTCTACATGAACTACAAAGTGAACTGGCACCTTAACTGTGTGCCCTGCTCAATCACAGCCTCACCTCAGGCTTTGCCCCTACCGAATGGCACACTGCTACACTCATCCCTCTCCACAAAGGAGGAATGACTACAAAGCCTGGGAACTATTGCCCCATTAGCCCAATGAGTCTGATATGCAAATCTATGGAATGCATCATCATGGACCTAATAAACAAGGATATAGGGAATCTCCAAACTCTGGCTCCCACACAGTTTGGTTTTGTGAAGGGTAAATCATGCCTACTCAACTTGGTCGACTTCTTTGAGTCAGTCACCAGAGCTGTGGATGAAGGCAAGGTGGTTCATATAGCCTACCTTGATCTGGTCAAGGCCTTTGATACCATTCCGCACTCAGGAATCATAGAAAAACTCACTAAGCTAGGCATCAACCCCTACATTACTAGGTGGGTTGCAAACTGGCTCACAGATAGAACCCACAGTGTGAAAGTAGCTGACTCCAAGTCAGACTGTAGACCAGTCACGAGTGGAGTCCCACAGGGTTCGGTCCTGGGTACTCTCCTGTTTGGCATCTACTTCTCTGAAGTCCAGGCCAACATGAAGGGACTCTGGCTGACAAAGTTCACAGACGATTGCAAGTTGGGAGCTATTATTAACTCCCCAAGTGATGTTGACATCCTACAGAAAGGCCTCACTGAGACCAAGTCTGATGTCAGAACCATGGCCTTAAGCTCAATGCCAAAAAAATGTGTCATCATCCCCTTTGGAAAAATCCGGTTCCCATGAATTATGACATCGATGGTAGTCCACTGAACACAGAAGGTGTTATAAGAGACTTGGGAACACAGGTTGACAGCAACCTCTCTTTTGACCACCACATTGCCATTGTGGTCAGACAGTCCTTCTATGTGGCACATCTCATTACTAAGGGTTTTGCATCCAGGAAGAAAGAGGTCATTGTCTCCCTCTACTCTTCCCGTATTAGGCCAGTCATCGAGTACAATGCCCCATTTGGCATGTACCTCACTAGACACCTGCAACAACAGGAGAGGCCACAAAAGTACCTCACAAGGAGGATCCTAGGCCTTAAACACTTGTCCTATATGGACAGACTCAAAAAACTCCAACTATTCTCTGTCTCATATCGCCTACTTAGAGGCAATCTCTGCTTGACTTACAAAGCCATGTTTGACCCAGCTTTATTAGAAATGCTACATCTAAAGATATCCCAATCCCTGCGCACTACATGCTCCAGAGACCTCAACCTCATTACCACAATCAAGAGAATGTGCTGGAGAGACAGATTCATTACCCAGAAGCTGCCCTTGCTATGGAATAGACTTCCCATACATGTCAAACAGAGCACCTCACTAGCCCTCTTCAGGAGAAATCTTGATGAGTGGATGGGAAATAGAAAATTTACCCCGGGGATTCCTCCAGTGGCTCTACTCAACAGAGGCACTAGGAACTAAGGTTGGGTGGCACGATGCCAGGGTAATCCTGTGGGCTAGACTTGTAAAGGCTCCGGGCCATTAGCCTAGTACAAACCTAAGAACCTATGAACTTATTAGTATGAAAAGACACCCTGTCCCTGTGGAAAACTAAAAAAGGTTGGAAAAGCCATGAGAGGCTGAAGTTCAGATACCCTCTTGGCTGAAGTAAGAGTCAAAAGAAGAACAGTCTTCTAAGTACAATGTTGTAAGGGAGCTGAAGAAGCAAGCTCAAAAGGAGACAGTGGCAATTTTTCAAGTACAAAATTGAGGTCCCAGGAAGACAGAAATTGTTTGACCTCAAATCTAGTGGCCAGAGGAGTCCAGGGCAGACCAGCATAAACAGATGACAGGTGAGTTTTAATTGAAGAATATGCCAACCCAACACACAGCAGATCACACAAATAAGAGAGAACCAGAGGAACCTCCATAAATAGGGGATCTTGATAGTGACTGAGGCATCAGACAGAAAATTGCTTCCATTTAGACATATATGATTTCCTGGCAGTGGGTTTCTTGGTCTCCTGCAGGACCCAAAGCCCATCTGTAGAAAAGAGTTGCCTAAAAAGATCAAAAACCTATTACTCACAATGTCAGCTAAACAGTGAACAAGTGAGTATGGATAAGACACCCCTTGTCTTATGTGAGAAGATCCACCCGGTGAAGTAACTTGGGGAGACTGCCACTGGCCAAGTGAAAAAGAAGGGGGAACCAATGCTGCTTTGGCCAAGAGGGAGTCACTAACAAGATTTTGTGAGAGTTCTGCCTGATCTTGTGCAGGACTCATTGTAGCAGAGGAAACAGAGGGAAGGGATACAGAAATATCCCCTTCAAAGGAAATGACAGGGCATCCACTTTCGAAGCCAGAGGACTTGGCACTCTGCAACAGACTAGAGGAAGTTGTCTGTTCAGAGTGGAGACAAATAGATCCACTTGAGGAATACCCCACTGATGGACAATGTCCAGGAACACATCTCTGTGAAGCATCCATCTGTGAGCTTGTGTGCTGGACCTGCTTAAAGTCTGCCATTAGGCTGTTCTCTGAGGGAATGTAAACCGCCTGAACAGTCACTTGATACTGGACAGCTAGATCCCAGACCTAAACAGCTAGTCTGCAAAGGAAGACAGGACATTGTACCTCCTTGGTTGTTGATGTGATGATATGGGCAAGTGCCATCATAGGCAGCTGGAGTTTTGTAAAGAAAGATATGTCCTTTGAATATTAAACTGATGCTTGTGCTGAAAATGTCAGCAGAGGATTATGGAAAGCTGACAAGGATCCAGTTGGCTGACATGTGACAAGGGAAAGGACTGGGGCATGCCAACCTGACTAAAGGGGAAATGACTGCAGTCATAATCACAGCTGCAGCACAGACCAGCAACCAGGGGGATTAATCAATTTGGTAATGGGAATTTGCAGCCCTCAGAAAAGGGACAGTTCAATTTTTCCTCAGAGGACTTATATATCCATCTAGAGTTAAAGAGACTTGAACTGGAGGCCAAACATTCGAAACTAGGATCATCAGAGAGACTGTGGCATCTGGAGGCTGTAGAAAATGAGAAATTGCTGAGTTTGGAGGCCAAAGAAAATGAAAGACTGTGGTGTTCGGTGGCCAACAAAAAGGAGAAGCAGGGTCAACAAGAGAGGGAGATGCTGAATCTTCACCAGGGTCATGGAGGTAATGGGGAAGGGAATAACTGAATCCCAAAAGCAATAAAGGTCAGTAAAGTTCTTCCACAATTTACATAGGGTGATAATTTTGATAGTTTTATTCATATATTTGAAAGGGTGTGTAAACGGTATACTGTTGACCAAGAGCTCTGGATATGGTTCTCGACACCCTTACTCCATGGTAAAACTGTAACTGCTGTTTCTAAATTGTTTGATATGGATTGTTTAGATTATGATAAAGTTAAGCACTGTTTATTACAATGTTTTAAGTTAACACCTGAAGCTTAAAGAAAAAAGTTTTGTGAGCATAGATGCAAGGCAGATGAAAGTGTATGTGATTACACTGCTGAACTATGCACTTATTTTCATAGGTGGGTGAATGGGTGTCAGATCACCACTTTCCAGGGGCTGGCAGACCTTTGGTGAGCGAACAAGCCATTAGTACTTTGCCTGAGGACATGAGAATCTGATTAACCTTTTTTCCCCAACTCATCTGTGATGTTGCATTCTCTATCTGCCAACCAGATTCTCATGTCCTCAGGCAAAGTGATAAGTGCTTGTTCCCGCACCAAAATGATTTCCTGCCCTTCAAAAGTGGTGACCTGACATTCACTCACCCTCCTATGAAAATAAGTGCTTAACTCAGCAACATAATCACACACGCTTTCATCTGCCTTGCATCTATGCTCACAAAACATTTTTCTTTAAGCTTCAGGTGTTAATTTAACAACATGCTAATAAACAATTTTAACTGTATTATAACTTAAGCAACCAGTATCAGGCAATTTAGAAACAGCAGTTACAGCTTTACCATGGAGTAAGGGGGGTCAGGAACCGTACCCAGAACCCTTGGTCAACATTATACTGTTTACATACTCTTTCAAACATATGAATAAAACTATCAAAATTATCACCATCTGTAAATTGTGGAAGAAATTTACTGACCTTTATTGCTTCTGGGGTTCAGTTATTCCCTTCCCCATTACCTCCATGACCCTGGTGAAGAGTCAGCATTTCCTTTTCATGCTGCCTATGCTTCTCATTTTCTTCAGCTTCCAAAAATCGTAGTCTCTGTGCTGATTCTCCTTCGACCTCCAAATGCCGTATCTCTCTGGTGATTCTATTTCCAAACATTTGGCCTCCAGTTCAAGTCTAACTCTAGATGGACTTTTAAGTCCTCTGATGCAAAGTTGAACTGTTCATTTTCTG
The DNA here is from genome assembly GCF_019279795.1 of Protopterus annectens. Lineage (NCBI taxonomy): Eukaryota > Metazoa > Chordata > Ceratodontiformes > Protopteridae > Protopterus > Protopterus annectens. The sequence continues at coordinate 279,468,212 of NC_056738.1, read as the reverse complement.
AGAGCTGTACATCCCCAAGGCCAGTCTGGTTTTCTTCCTGGTTCCTGGTCTGTGTTGAAGCTGTGGCTAAGGCTGCAATAATTTCTGCTTCAGTCAGGTTGGCATGCACCAGTCCTTTGGCTTGGCACATCTCCACCAACTGGCTACTTGTCAGCTTGCCATACTCCTCTGACATCCTTGGCTCCTCACCCTGACTATTATTTATCAGGCTGTGAATGGTATTTCATTTCTGAAACTAAGCAGAAATTCCTTAAGATTCCAAGAGCAGGCTAAGTTATTTCTTATACTTACTTCACTGAACTGCACTTCTGAAACGCTTATAATTGTGCTATACAGTTAATCTACTACATTTTGCACGGTTCTAAAGCTTTTTTTTACTGTCACTGCATTTATATACTGTTTTAACTGTATTTTTCATTGCTAGATACTGTTTCATTACTCTAATTGCATGTTTACTGAATTACATAACTGTAAACTGCTTTTTCATACTTTGAGTTGTATTTTCTGTTTGTGAGTGCTCTATCCAAGCTTTTCTGTGCATTTTTGATTTTTTGAGATTTCTGTGTTCTAGTCTAGTCTATTTGCAGTTAAAAGCATTATCTAGAGTCTGCTTGCTCCTTGATCTGTTTAAAACGTTCATTTAGTGGCTACAGCTAGGACTGTAATAGTTTCCCACCCACTCTCCCTAGTGTTGTAGTGTTCTTATACTTTGTGACTTTGCAGTTGCCTGCCCATACTGTATATTTGATCTGTGACACTCCTCCCAGTCTAGTGTCATTAGTTCATTCAATCTAATAGAGAACATTTGTGAAGGCCAACCCACTCAGATTCTTAACCTTGAATTAACTTCTGTTCCAGCTTTCTGTATTTCCACTTTACTGAAAAACAATTCTAAGCTTGCTTCCCCCCATTCCTGTAACAACTGTAGTCCAGATACAGATTTGCTGTATCCAGTACTGTTTGTAAGCTCCTGAGCCCCCCCCCCCCCCCGCTTAACTAGGGTAAAACTATTCCTGGCGCCATAAAGTCTGCTCTTCAAATTTTCCCTTGCAACTAGCCAGCTTTTTGGTTTTAGCACTGAAATCTGTTTCTTTGAGCTCAGCACTTGTTCAGAACTTGTTGTAAGCACTAAATAAGCTACAAATTACTACAGCACTCAACTTTCCTCACTTGTCTAGAGGAAAACAGTTTTTAGTATTTAATAAATAAGCACCTACCCAGACATGTCTAAAGGTCAGCTCCCGGTGTTTTCTCCTGTCTACCTGATGAATCTGGGCATCTTGGGGCAATGCAGCAATTGCCTCATGTACACAGACAACCCTCTCCTCCTACCACCCAACACTACGACCTGTGAGAGATGCACTTATATAGCCAAACTGGAAGCAAAGCTCTCTTCACCGAAGACAAGTCTAGACAGTCAAGAGTAGAAGGTAAACACTTGCACCACACCACACTCATCACATAGTCCCTCAAAACCTACACCACCAAAACACACACACAGAAGCATAAAACACAGGCTACATTCACGGAGGCTCTCAATAAAAATCTGCCCAAACAACCGAGACCTCCAAAGCAGAAAAATAAAGCCACATCCACCCCCCCAACACAACCCAAATGACACATAGCCCACATACTCAGTGTGTCACTCAACTACAGCCCATAAGGCATAATGTACCCAACACTCTAGTCATAGGTGACTCTATAGTCAGGCACACTGATGTTCCACTCACCAGGCTAAACAAGGAAAAAGTTACTGTCAGGTGCCAGGATACACCACATAACGCACGCACTCAGGTCACTCCACAACAAGTACAAATATGACTCTGTCATTGTCCATGTTGGTGTGAATGACCTGAGATGTACCTCCCTGGACTACATGAAAAGAAACATGGAAGAGCTCTCTGATCTTGTAGCCCAGGCAGGAATGAACCTAGCCCTGAGTAGCATCCTGCCATCACCCAGAATGATAAGTACATAGAAAATCCTCGTACATAAGGCAGGTGCACCAGGCCAAAACACGTAGCACAAATTCAAAAACAAAAGAGGCCAGCACCTATAGAGTGACAAACACGATTTATTCCTGATGGCAGCAAGTAAAATAATCACATGAGACTGGTTTCGGCAATCTTGCCTTCATCAGTGAATGGTTCATAAACACAAATGCAACATATTTATACACTAGCAAAAAATCCTAATTAAACATTTAAAGTCATAGCCGTACCAGAGCCATATAGTTACACATTCACTAAAAATGACCAAAGAACATAATTCACAATATTTCGGTTTTATAAGTGGTCATTTAGACCTGGGGAAAAAAGAGCCCCCAATCTAATAATCCAGCTCTTTTCTTTGACATTTAAAATGCCATGACTTCTAGCTTTACTGGATTGTTCTCCCATATTCTATCAATAATGCTGAAGTGAAAGATAGCAGTATTGTGGTTATAAACATGTCTGTACAGGGCATTAGTCATACGTTTGTTCCTGATATCACTCAGGTGCTCAGATATTCTAGTTCTGAGTGTCTTTGAAGTTTGCCCAACATAAAAAGAGGAACAGGAACAGGTGGCCAAATAAACCACCCAGGCTGTTCCACCAGTCGGTTCAAGAGAAAAATTGATTCCTTCTTGCCATTGAGGAAGGAATTATTAACAAATCTGTTTTATATCAACTTACAGTAGAGGATCCTCATAAACAAATACTCTGTCTACTACCTAAGATACATAAGAACTTAGAAAAGCCACCTGGCAGACCCATAGTTTCTGGTATGGGCTCACTTACTGAACCCTTATCTATTTTTTTGACAGAATATTTACAGCCCTTACTAACTATGGTCAGATCGAGACTAAAGGACACTACTGAATTTTTGAGAATTCTGAATGACACGCAGCTTGAACCAGACTGGATTATGTGTACATTGGATGTTATGGCCTTATATACAAACAACCCACATTGGGCTGGGCTTCAGGCTTTGGAGTATTGGTTTAATAAAGCTGAGTTATATCCTCCGGGCTTCAATACTTTGTTAATATGCATGGCAGAACATGTCCTAACAAAAAACATCTTTTATTTCCAGAATGAGTGCTATTGGCAGGTTAAAGGTACTGCGATGGGGGCATCCTTTGCCCCCATTTATGCAGACCTTTTTATGGGTTACCTGGAGGAGTTTCTTATATATGATGACTTACACAATATTAATTTGGGAGAAATGGATATTGGACGAAGATACCTGGATGATTGCTGGCTGGCTGGTGGGCTGACACCACACATCTTCTTGAGTTTGTTCAATACCTCAATGATAACAAATGGGGGATTGAATTTACGCTCAATATGGATCATCAAGAAATTCAATTTCTTGATGTTAAAATCTGTAGAAATCAGGATGATACTTTGTCAACCCAGGTCTTTCGCAAATATCCAGAATACAATAGTTTATTGGAAGCTACTAGTCTTCATCCCAATCATATTATAAGAAACATTCCAAAGTCCCAATTTCTTAAAATTAAATTAGCGGACCGGAGTTCCGCTGTGGCGACCCCTAACCGGGAAAAGCCGAAAGACACAAACAAATAAAAAGGATTTACTCCTCCAATGTTGAATATGAATATCATAAGGCGGATTTGATAAACAGATTCTACAGTAGGGGATATAAACCAGGACACATTTTATCAGCTGGTAATTGGGCTGCGGGGCAAAATAGATCTGAATTACTTCAGTATCATGAGAAAACTCATACAACAGGGAATGCTGTTAGATTTGTAACCACCTATGGTAGGAATACTCAGGTCATTAGACAAGTAGTCAATAAGAATTGGAACATTCTTATGGCCAATGAGGCCTTATCCAATCTTCTTACCACTGAATGTAAGTTTTCATATCGTCGGGGACGTACCCTTGGGTCATACTTTAATCATTACAAATCTATGGCTAAGGCACATAATTTGGGTAATCAGTTAACCATCACAGGAGATAGATTGGTGGGCTCATTTCCCTGTGGACATTGTTCCTTTTGTAAGTATGTGTTGAAAACTAAAGACTTTTCTAGCAGAAACACTAGCTCTGTTTACACAATTCATCATTTTGCTAATTGCAGAACAGCCTAGGTGGTTTATTTGGCCACCTGTTCCTGTTCCTCTTTTTACGTTAGGCAAACTTCAAAGACACTCAGAACTAGAATATCTGAGCACCTGAGTGATATCAGGAACAAACGTATGACTAATGCCCTGTACAGACATGTTTATAACCACAATACTGCTATCTTTCACTTCACCATTATTGATAGAGTATGGGGGGAACAATCCAGTAAAGCTTGAAGTCATGGTATTTTAAATGACAAAGAAAGAGCTGGATTATTAGATTGGGGGCTCTTTTTTCCCCAGGTCTAAATGACCACTTATAAAACCGAAATATTGTGAACTATGTCCTTTGGTCATTTTTAGTGAGTGTGTAACTATATGGCTTTGGGACGGCTATGACTTTAAATGTTTAATTAGGATTGTTTGCTAGTGTATAAATATGTGGCATTTGTATTTATGAACCATTCACTGATGAAGGCAAAATTGCCAAAACTGGTCTGATGTGATTATTTTACTTGCTGCCATCAGGAATAAATCATGTTTGTCACTTTATAGGTGCTGGCCTCTTTTGTTTTTGAATCACCCAGAATGATACAACAGTACAAAGACAAAATGATTGACTTCAACAACTGGCTAAGCTTCTGGTGTCATTCTAAGGGAATCCAGTATCTGTCTGTCTGGGATGACATGATCGACAGACCACAATGCTTTGCCAGAGATGGCCTGCACCTGTTGCCTTTGGGATTCCAGATACTGGCAAAGTACTTGCCTTTTTTAGGCAAGGTTCAAATGACAAATTCACCAGCCTAACAGGTACAAGCAAGCAAAATCTGAGGGTAATGCTACTCAGTGCTAGAAGTCTAAACCTCAAAATGCACTTACTCGAGGCACTCCTTAAAACGGAGAACATCGACATCTGTGCAGTGACAGAGACCTGGTTCAAAGGTCCAGAGAGCACCCCTGCATTACCAGGCTATAATTTATACCACACCTTTCGACCCAACTAACCCGGACCGAAACACTAAAGGTGGAGGCGTATCCATATTCATTAAGGATAGCCACACCTCCAAGCTAGTTGCTCAGCATAAAGCATCCAAGATTATCCAAGTTCAACTAACTCTGGGCAAGACCACAATCCAGATTGTAGCTTGCTACAGACCCCCCACCATGCCCCAGGATTCCCACTCCTCTTTTCTTGATACACTGGAAAATATTAGGGTACAACCCAACACCCTAATAGTGGGTGATTTTAGCTACCCCACCATTAACTGGGAAAACTACTCAAGTACCAACTCTTTTGCTCAACGTTTTCTGGAATTCATCAATTCCAACGCCTTGGATCAACTTATCCACACCCCCACCAGGGCAGCAATATCCTAGACCTGGTCATCACCAACATGGGTGACTGGTGTTCCACACCAGAGGTCAATTCCTCGTTGGTCAGATCTGACCACAAGCTAATCACCCTAGTCATCCACATTGCGCTCCCACCTCCCATTAGGAAAACAACCGTAAAAAATTTCTCCAAAGCCAACTTCACGCTTCATAAGACAGAAGTGGCAAACTTCACGACACCCATACAGATGGACAATAGAGGTATGACTGATGAATCCTACACAAATGCACTTTATAAGCACTTACACGAGTGCATGGATCGTGCTATCCCTAACAGAACCAAGATGCTATCCTCCAAAAAAAGGAAGCCAATCTGGTGGTCTTCTGCCATAAACACACTCTACAACAGAAGAAAGAAACTGTTGCAAAAGAGAGTAAAATCCCATGATTGGAGGAACTCCCTGTTCAGCCTCAGTAAGAAGCTGAGATCCCTCATAAAATCCTCCAAAGCTAGTTACGAAAACAAAATCGCCACTGATTCTAAAGACAACCACAAAGCATTCTATAGCTATATCAAGAATCTCAAAGGCAAAACTCAGATCTGCTCTGAGTTACAGCACAATGACACTAAATATACAGTACCAAATGATATTGCCAACATCCTGGCAGATAAGTTCAGTGCTAACTTTAGGCCCCTCTTACCCCTTAAAGGGCCCATCTCTATACTGGAAGAATGCAAAGTTTCTGTAATCACAGTTGCACAGGTAAAAACCTCACTCTCCAAAGCCAAGAACACAGCATCCATGGGACCTGACAACATCCCAGGCTGCCGTCTACACAAACTACAGAATGAACTGGCACCCCACCTAAGTACCATGTTCAATCATAGCCTCACCTCAGGCTTTGTGCCCATTTAATGGTGCACCGTGATGGTTATCCCACTCCACAAAGGGGGAGTGACGACAGACCCCGGGAACTACCGCCCCATTAGCCTGATGAGCCTGTTCTGCAAGGCCATGGAATATATCATCATGGAACTCATAAGCAAAGACATTGGAGATCTCCAAATTCTGGAGTCCACACAGCTCGGGTTTGTAAAAGCAGATCATGTCTTCTAAACCTGATAGATTTCTTTGAAGCAGTCATCAAAGCCATGGATGAGGGTAAGGTGGTTCACACAGCCTATCTAGATCTTGCCAAGGCATTCAACACCATCCCCCACTCTGGAATTACAGATAAACTCACTAAACTAGGTATAAATCCCTATGTCACAAGATGGGTTGCCAACTGGCTTACTGACAGAACCCACACTGTGAAAGGCAGACTCCAAATCAGACTTCAGACCAGTGACAAGTGGAGTACCACAGGGTTCAGTCCTGGGTCCTCTCCTGTTTGGTATCTACTTCTCTGAAGTACAGGTTAACACAGAAGGTCTTTGGCTAACTAAGTTTGCAGATGACTGCAAACTAGGAGCCATAATCAAAACTCCTAACGATGTGGACATCCTACAAAAGGGCTTCACTGAGACAGATGCCTGGTGTCAAAGCCATGGTCTCAAGCTCAATGCCAAAAAGTGCTCTGTCATCCCCTTTGGTAAAAACTCTGCACCCATGAACTACCACATAAGCGTTAGTCTACTTAACACCGAAAGTGTGATAAGAGACCTTGGGACACAGGTGGACAGTAGTCTCTCCTTTGATAAACACATTGCCACAGTGGTCAGGAAATCCTTCTTTGTGGCACACCTCATCACAAAAGGTTTCTCATCCAGAAAAAAAGAGGTCATTGTTCCTCTCTGCTCATCACTCATTAGTCCCATTATAGAGTACAACGCCCCTTTTGGTATGTACCTCACAAGACATCTACAACTGGAAAGGCCACAGAAATACCTCACAAAGAGGATTACTGGCCTCAAACAGATGCCCTACGCAGACCGTCTAAAAAAACTCCAGCTTTATTCCGTCGCATATCGCCTACTCAGAGGCGATCTCTGCCTAACATACAAAGCTATGTCAAACAAAGAGCTGTTGGACATGCTCCACTTTAAGAAATCCCAATCCCTCCGAGCTACATGCTCTAGGGACCTAAACCTTGTCACCACAATAAAGAGAACATGCTGGAGGGTAAGATTCCTGTCCCGGAGACTTCCCATACTCTGGAACAGACTAGCTATCTATGTCAAACAGAGCTCCTCATTAGCACTCTTCAAGAAAAATCTTGATGATTGGATGGGTAATAGAAAATTCACCCCGGGGATCCCTTCTGTGGCTCTGCTTGACAGGGGCACAGGAAAATAATTTTCTAGAGTGGTGAAAGCCAGGGTACCTTTTTGGCTAGGCTTGTATAGGCCCTAGGGCCAATAGCCTAGTACCTACCTATAAACCTATAAGCTAACAAAAAAAAAAATAAAACTATTGTGATATAAAACTCTGAATGTCTACCGTGTGGCTGCTTGAGAGTACAGACACCTTCTTTAGTGACCACTGTTTGCAGGCTACAGGAGTTCAGTATCCACACCACTGACTCCCAATATGTGATGTGGTGATTCCACTACTGCCAACCAAATGTGATGTGGATGGACTACCACTGCCAACTAAATGTGATGCGGATATCCTACCACTGCCAACCAAATGTGACGACCCTCCACTGGACCAGTAATCAAGGAGCCTCAATCCTCACACTGGCAACAGTGGGGGACATTCACTGACAGGATGACAGCTACATACACTATTTCCAGATGCAGTTCTCTGCATCAAGTGCAATATCCCTTAAAAGCACACAGAGACCACATTCAGTCCGGACTTCGTTTCTCCATCTTCCTCAAGATTCCCAGTAAGACTCCCCACTGGCACAGCAACAGAGTTGAGATCTCAGCTGAGTGACTAATCCAAGACGTCCAGCACCCTCTCTATCCAAACAGTGCTTTGTGTCCCTGCCCAAATAGCTGACACACACACACTTTGAGGTTTGATTTATACACACACACACACACACACCTGGAAAAGGCTGGCACAAGTTTAGTAGCTATGCCACCTTCTGCCCAGAGTATAAGGTAGTTTCCACTGCCACCAGTCACTCTTTATCAGCTACTTTAAGGCCCTTAGCAAAGGATTGTGTTGGGCAGAGAAAGGATGTGGGGGTGGGAATGTGGGGGTATGGGTTGTTGGGCTATGACTAATACAAGTAATAGGGTGAAAGGCTGATGTCACCATTTGTGGCTAATTTAATAATGGTTAGACACAGATGAACAGTTTATTTTTCTCTCCTTTTGAAATTGATTACTGATTAATGTACCTAGTTTAGTTCTTTATAGTAAAGCAGGTGGCTGACTTTTGCAAGAGTAACTGTCAGTTACATGAGATAACTTTATATATTATAAGGCTTTTTTCGATTTAAAGAAGTATATGAAATTATCTTTGTGCACCACATATCCAAGGAATAAAGTAGAATAGCTAGTGAAAATGTGACTGAAGCTATTATGATGATATTTTCCATTTCCATAGCAGTTTGACATATTTATTTCTGTGTGCACGTGTACCATTTTGAGGGAGTGTTGTGACGTATGGGTAAATGCACAACCACATAAAAGAGAGGAAAAAAAGCTGTCATAGAATTGGTTATTAAGAAAGACTATGCAGACAAGTTGGAATAACAAACTGTTAAATGAGTTGGTTGTTTGCACCTAGTAAGGCTTGTGGTCAAGGGTGCCCGCAGGCAGGTGCAAGGGGGTGCACTTGCACCCCCCTGGAATCGGCTGGCCAGGAGATTAATTTACTTCTACTTAAAACAAAAATTTGTAAGGGCATTGTTCTTTAAGAATGCTCTTTGCATCCAGTCATTCAAATGGAACAGGTACTTGCGCATGGGTGCTGGAACTATAGAGCGAGGGAATGCCCGCCCACTTTTACAGCAGCAAAACCTGTAAACACTCATGCGTGCATCGCACACTATTTAAACAGAAAAGTGCGCGGAAAAAATGGTGGCAGATCATCCACGGTAAGGAGAGCTTCCCCCAAGGCTGTGTGTTCCGTTTATTATTTACTGCATCCATTCAGTAGCTGGTGTTTTATGTATGTTCATATATACTGTATGTGTGTCTTTTTTATTTTAGCTAAAGCACGCAAGCACAACCTTGTAGACTGTGGTGAAAACCATAAGGAGTAAGACAATGGTAGGATTCAGTGTATAAGCCGTGGCCTGTAAATCAAGGAAGTAGGTTCCATCATGGAAGATAAAGGTATGCTAGGATGACACATGGGGATGTTGCAGTAAGAACAGTTAACCTGTCTCTTTTTATACAGGACAGTCCCTGTTTGTGTCCTGGTTTAAAAAATGGTAAATGTCTAGAGATTTTATGAACAAAGTTATTTCGTAAGTTCTTTCTAAAAGTTGAATAAAACAATCATCTTGTATGTGCAGCACTTTTGTATGCTATGCAACAACAGAAACAAATACAGTTCTACAAGAGTGTGCTTTTATTTTGTCCAAAAGCTGAAGTCTACTACTTTGCACTGGTTTATCCTAGAAAATCTTAACGTTTACAAAAAGTCCAACATCAGGCATCCGAAAAGATGGCAACCCTATTTGTAACCGATTAGAAGCTGATATTGTATGTCTTTACAAATAAGTGGCACGTTTTTACCAGTTTTTGTGATTGGTATGTGTACGGTTGAAATGCGATTACGGTTGTAGCACCGGAGTTCAATGTAAAACCCCTTACTTGTGGATGAGGATAGTAGTTTGTAACTCTGTACAAACCTAAAAACAAGTAGATGGAAAAAATGTTCGCAGCAGTAGGGAATAAAGCATTTTAAAGTAGAGGTTATTTTTGTGAGAGCAAAACCTAGTTTAAAGGTATATCACGTAAGAAGGGCCGTCAAGGTGCTACTGTCGGACGAACTTCCATCAGATAAATGCAAGGGTTTAGTCTAATATTTGAGTATGTTCCACCATGCTTGTTAACAGTCTTTCGGTTTGTCTAGATGTGCATCTCTGTGATCTTATGTTGTCATTTATTGGCTTCATCCAGGATTTTTGCTAATGTTGAGAGCTATGGTAAGAACTGATTTCACTGAATATGTTTGGGGGCTATATTCTCCCATTACTGGCTTTGTCCGGGTGTTATTTGCTAAGTGGTTGAGAGCTATGGTGAGAACTGAATTCACTGAATGTTTGGTGGTTGTAGTCACCCATTATTGGCTTTGTTCAGGTATTTTGTGCTAAGAGGTTGACAGCTGTGCTATGGTGAGAACTGAATTCACATAATGGTAGATATTTAAGTTTCAGTCTTCCTCTTTCACAAAACAGTTGATTTGGCATAGTGGTATGTTGCTCTGACTGTTTTGCACGGGGTCCCCTGGGTTCAAGACGTGGCAGTGAAATGTATGCTGGTAACGCAGCATTTTATTCTAGCAACTTTCAAACATTATACAAGCAATGTTTAAAATGTGTCCCTGGTTTTTGGCCTTTTGTCCCCCCCCCCCCCAATAAATTTTGGCTTTTTCCAGATTTCTTGTGCTGAAAAGTTCAGAGATACAGCTGAGTGTCGAGTAGATTTTACAAGGAGCTGAGAGCTGCAGGGGAGCAAAAGTTTAGTGCTGCTTATGTTTAGTCTGCTTGCATTGTTAATAGCACAACAGATGGTGTACTCGCTTTAGATGCTGAAGGCTGTGGGTTCTACTCCCACAGTAGGTAAATGCATTGCTGATGCTGTATTGTGTTGTAAAGGGGGTGGATGCTGCAGTCTTTTTTGCAAAGATACCTAGTAACTATGAACCTGTTAACAGTTTGCTATCCATTCCCTATTGCGGTATTACTAGCTTTTCATTTTTTTATTGCATGCAAGAAAAGCAATTTATTCTTCAAGGGTAAAAGGCACTTTATTTGTAGATTAAACAATGACATATAAAGTGTTTGCTAGCAGCAACCTCTTTATTAGTTACAAATTTTTTCAATGTGGAGTTTACTACTTCAGAGATTGTGTATATTTTTTTACTGATCCTGGTGGACTTGAGTAGACTTTTTATGATGGAAATTTTCTGAATTGGGCAGTTTTGTCATTGGTGGATGCTTTTTGTTTCATTGTTTACTGGAAAAATGTTCAAAACAATAAATTTAAAATGCCCTCTAACAAATGTACTGTATTGTACAAGGAATATAATGTAATACGGTCAGGAAGGTGTATCAAAGAGCACGTTATGTTCGAGGGGCCTATGATTTTGAAGACAGCCCAGAGTTAATATTTGCCATTGGCAAAATGTATTTTCTCTGAAAGTGGGTTTCAGTGCTGTTTCAATGCATGCGAGTTTCAAGAGCAGAGAAGTTTTAATGTTAGTCTATTTTCATTGTGAGACTGCATTACTTTAACAGATATGTTATTAGGGTTTGTGCTGTAAAATGCAAAATAAAACTTTCAAATGAAATCCTAAATCATCGCAGAAGTAAAGCAGTATGCACATTAGTGTTTATGATAAATGGGGCAAAATAACCAAGGAATGGGACATTGGAATGGCTGCAGGGGGGAGGCTCCATTTGACCATGATTTTGTGAGGGGGGGGTAGCAAGCTCAGACAGCCGGTTGAACTATACCTCTCAGTTGTCCATATCTTTGCAGAATGAATAGATATTTGCTGCTTATTTTTGGTTTGTTCCTCAAATTTGTGGTTTTCTAGCAAATCATTTAGGAATGAAGCCATTAAATGACAGACATTGAGTTTCAGATGTCATAACCTTCAGAAAAATGCATGCTAATGCAAGACTGTCTGAGTTTATACAAGAGCAATTTTTAGTAATGTTTGTATGTTCCCCAATATATTTGGCCTTGTTCAGATTTCCTGCATTAAGAGGTTGAGAGGTACATGCAAATCACTTTGTAGATTAGGAATATCCAAACATCTCAATTGTCCCCAATTCTGGCTCAAAATGTTGCTCTCCCCTAATAATCCCTCCTCCAAAATGGCAATTTTGGAAGAAAATGTGGAGGGTTTACAATTACAATGATCACTTATAGATTACCTTTATTTCAAAAATGCATGTGGATGCTCTTATTTTGTTAGCTGCTTCAGGTTAACTGTTAATATTAAAAAGGTGTCCCTTTTTTGACAGGTATTTTTGCATCACATTTTGGTCCATTTTTCATAAAATTGTGGTTTTCTGGCAAATTAGTGGCAAGTCATTAAAGATTGAAGTTAGAAAACAATGGCAGACATTTGAGTTTCAGATTTCATACCCTTCAGAAAATTTGTACTAATGCAAGATCTACCTGTTCTATTTAAGTTATAAGAGCAATATTTAAAAATTGGCCTTATTTTTGGATGTGTGTCCCACTTCTAGTTCTATGTATGGCTTTGTCCAGATTTCTTGCTCTGAAGTTGAGAGGTATGAGTGTCAGATCCATCACTGTCAGCCAGAGACATTTCAAATTGTGACATACTTATTGCACCCCACTCCCCATTGTAGTGGCTCTGGATGTGTCCATGGAAGGCAAGGAGCAGTTATGCAGTGTAAGTGTGCAGAGTATTCCCCCATCCAAAGTAGATCACAAATACGACCGTGGCTTTTCATCTGTCCTTGATTTTGCAAAATGTTCTGGTTTTCTATCAGATTTTTGTACTGTTGATTTATGCTTCTTATTCAGGAACTGTATGCTGTCACAGTGCCCTGTTGCTCTGTTTAAGTAGCCATGGTTTAATGAACATCAGGTAAGCTTGTTGGAGATTGTAAGATGCAAGTAAGCTTTAGTAAGCTTGTCGGACATTGTAAGATGCAAGTAAGCTTTAGTAAGTATATTGTTAAAGAATTACCAGCATTGAAAGCCTTTTCGTTGTTGCCATGCAGAGAATATTTACATGACTAGATAATGTATAAGCCTTGGGTATTGAAATGCATATGACAGTATTTTATTTATTTTATTTGCAGTTGGTTTGCCAGGATAGTCCATTAGGCCAAATGAACCCATTTTCAATGGAGTCCTGGGGAGAAAAGCTCCAAAACTAAGTAGGTTATTAATAGATATACAAATTATACAATTACACAGAAGTTAATCATACAAGAAATAACAATTTGCAAATAATACAACAAAAAATAGAGCGAGTACAATCTAGTGATGAAATTAATAGGTAATACAGACTAAAGGGAAATTTAGCACAAAAGCACTGAGAAATAACAACATATTTGGAAGCATTTCATGACAATATTGAGGAATAATAACATATTAGGAAGCAATGCACAAAAGTACTGAGAAGCAATAACGTATTAGGGAAGCAATACTTAGGAAGTGTGGCCTAGTATATTCTTTCCGATTATTGTAGGAATAATAATATGTATGAATTAGGGTGGGTAATTAGGAAAGTTGCAGGAGGAAACAGAGGAAGAAAAAATGGAGTTTGCAAGTTAGTTATGTGGGGTGGGAGCAAGAGCATTCCCACTGGGATACTAGATGTGAGTGAAGAGATCTTTTAAATATAAAATGGTTGGGGGTGGTGCGAATGGAAGGTGGTAGGGAGTTCCAAAGGCATGCAAGGCCATAAGACAGAAGATTTTTGTCTGGGGGACGAGTTGGTTTATATACTTCTAATAGATTTTGATTGTTGGACCTTAATACTCTAGCAGGAAGGTGCATTTTAAAGGCTGATGAAAGGGAGGGACAAAGGGAGGGGTTTAAAATGAGCTTATGTGCAAGATTTAGTTGAGTATATGTGAGAACTGGGTAGCTCTAGCCATTTTAGTTTTTGGAGAGAGGAACAGTGGTGGGTGGAGGACTTGTGGTTGGTAGCGAACTTGGCAATTTTGTTGTAGCAAGAGGAAAGTTGTGTTTTTTAGAGAGGTCTATAGATTAGTTAGGAGTGGAGCTCCATAGAGAAGGGAGGGGATAAGAAATGAGGTAGAGAGGGTGATTTTGGTAGCAGGTGTAAGGTAATGATTTTGTCTGTAAAGCATACCTAGTTTTTGATGGGTTTTTTTGATATTTAACTGTAGGTGGGAGTTGAATTTGAGCTGGTTATCAATTTGGACCCCAAGTAACTTGGTCTCGACATCAGTTCCAGGGGTAGATTATTTTGTCTAGAGATGTGGAATGTGTTTATATTGAAAGAAGTTGCCTTAGAGGGGGTGAATAACATTAATTTGGTTTTAGAGGCATTGAGTGCTAGGTGATTCCTTTTCATCCATTGCTCAGTTGTTGTAAAAGCATCTCGAGTCAGTTTTAGGAGTGAGGGGATAGAGGTGGCAGCGCAGATAATAGCAGAATCATCGGCATATTGGATGATGTCTGACAATGGGATAGAGTTGCGGAAATCATTTATAAATATATTGAAGAGAAGGGGACTCAGTATAGAGCCCTGGGGTACCCCAGTAGGAGTATTTAGAAATGAGGAGGTGGCCTTTTTCCATTTGACTGCTTGAGATCTGTTAGATAAGTAGCTGGAGAACCAGTTCAAGGAGGAGGGAGATAGGTTAAGTTTAGAAAGTTTAGTTAGAAGCAGGCTGTGAGAGAGTGTCAAAGGCCTTAGAGAGGTCGAGTAGTAGGGTAGAAACAATTTGGCCAGAGTCGCGGTCTTTATTTACAGTTTCAAGGAAGGAGAGGAGGGCGGTCATAGTGCTATGATGTGGTCTGAATCCATGTGTGGGAGTTAGTAGGTGATTATCTAAGATGTGGAAGAGTTGTAGTTGGATACACTTTTCTAGGAGTTTAGAGATGGGGGACAGAATAGCGATGGGGCGGAAATTAGTAACATTGTTGTTGTTGCCATCTTTATGTAGAGGTATGATAAAGGCCCTTTTCCAGACTTGGGGTACTATACATTCTTGGATAGAGCGGTTGATTAAAATGCTAATTGGGTAAGCGATTGCTTCAGCAGCTTTGCTAAGAAAGTAAGAAGGGATGTTATCAGGAGCATTGGTGCATGGCTTCAGTTTCATAAGGAGTTTCTTTATAGTAGAAGTGGGTATAGGTTTAAATGAGAAAAAAGGATTGTGAAGAGGGAGAATTAGGGGCAGATGAAGCTGATGAAGTAGTAGGAGTAGGAGGAGTGGAGGGATGGGAGTTAGTAGATGGGAATGAGGAAGTAGTAGCAGAGTAGGGTAGAGAGATGGTTGGGGATGGTAAGGGAGTTTTGGAGAATGTAGTGGTGTTAGAGAAAGATGACGTTAATTTGGAAATGGATTCAATGAAAAGAATTAAATTGGGTAGCCAAGTCTTGGTCAGGAGCGTTTGGGTCTGGGGTAGGGGTATCTGGTTTGCTGGGGTTAAGTAGAGTAGAGATACCTTTCCAAAATTTCTGAGGGTTTGATTTTATTGTTTTGAAGTGTGGAAAAGTAGTTTTGTCGGTCGAAGATTATGAGCTTTTTTACCTTATTTTGAAGTGTTTTATATTCATTGTAATAAAAGGACAGGATTACAGTATTTTCAGAAGCTCATTACATTTTATTGCAGACCAGTGTCTTATAGCAGTGTCTGTGTGTTAGTACACTTGTAGTTGGGTGGCTTTAATGGTATATGGTAAATAAGCATTGCTGCCTTACTTAAAAGCCAAGCCCTGCAACAACTAGCTCCACACTGAAGTCAAAACACAATAGCTCTGGTGGGTAAATGTACTCTGTAGTAATCAAAAAAGGCAAATGTTTAAAATAACTACAGCTTATGTGCAAACACAATAGGTAGTGATGAAACAATGCTCTGCTAAAAATGCTTTAATGCTTCACATTGCTGAGCTGCAGATCAGTTATCACTGGCTACCAGGATTTCACCCACTTCAGCTCAAGCACTGTGCCGTTCAGTGCAACCTTCCCAGAACTAATTCAAGTCTGACCAGAATTATTTGGTGTGTGTATAAGAGTGAGGTAGCATACCCCTCAGCTGCCCAGATTTTTCAAGTGCATTTTCAAGGAACTGTGAGTTTTAAGGGAAGCTAAGTTCACTGCTGCTCATGCCAAGTCTATTTACAATGTGCAACTGTTTTGTTTAGCAAATGGTATCTCTGTTGTGGTATAAAGTTTTAAAGCTATGTTAGTAGCACCACAAGTAGAATACTTGCATCTTAATGTAAAGGCTTGAGGTTCTATTCCTACAGCATATACATTTGTATGCTGCAGTCCTCAGGATGTCCTCCTTTGGATGAGATGCCTAATAACTATGAACCTGTTTTTCAGCTTGTCATCCATTTTCTATTGCGATATACCAGCTTACCAATTTTTAATTTAACATAGGCAATTTATTCTTTGACGGCAGCAGGCACTGAATTTGTAGATGAAACACTGAAATACAGTTGTTTTCTAGCAACATCATCTTCATTAGTTTCAGATATCTTTAATGTGGCATTATTCAGATTACTTTTACTTCAGCAGAGACACTCAAGTGCTGCTGTATAATACAAGGGATATAATTCAATTATATATTATAATTAATATAATCAGGTAAATCAAATAACTTTTGCATGGCCCTAATGGTGTGCAAGGAGCGTATTGCTTGAAAACAGTTCAAAGGTAAATAACCTGCCAGTGGCCAGATGCATTTTCTTTGAATCTGGGTTTCAATGCTGTTTCATTGAATGTGAGTTTCAAAAGTAGAGAAGCTTTAATGCCAAGTCTGTTTTCATTGTAAGACTATTGCTTTGTTTAGGTTTAGTAAATGTCTCAGTGTTTGGGCTATAATGTTTGAAATAAAAGCTGTAAATTAAATCCAACTGCCTGTAATCATTGTAGAACTAAAGCATAAAACAGTATGCACACAGATTTGAACAGTGTCTACAGTAAATGGGGAGAAATAGCCAAGTAATGGGACACTGGAATGGCTGTGTGGGCGGGGCTTGGGGTGGGTGGACTTGGGCGGGGTTGTGTTGGCAGGGGGCGGGGTGAGCTATGTGGGTGGGGCTCTGGGTTTGCACCCCCCTGCAAAAAATCCTGCGGGCTCCCTTGCTTGTGGTGTTAGGAAGAGAACATTGACATGATGTGCATTTTTGAGAGGTGTTGGGCTAATCTCATTCATTCTGCTCTTTTGTTACTCAGACAGCCATCGGGGGATTTTTGCTGTACATTTCCCCTGTCTATTGTGATATATACTTCAATAGTGTATTCACAATAGGCATAGCATAAGGACAGCATTAATTTGATAGACTGACAAAAAAGAATTCCCAACATAGTAAAATAGTCAAAATTGTATAACTAAACTGCAATGGATTGGCACTAATACATGTATTTGGGTCTGAATAGTAAACTGCTTGAAGCTGCTCTTTGAAAATACATAAAACAGTATATATCAAAGGCATAGTATTAAACATATGAAATAATTGTCATTTATTCCAAAAAGCTAACTGCAGAACCTTATTCTCCTTAGCTTGCAAATCACAGATTTTGGCAAGGAATTGGCACGGCTTGTTAGGGGTCAGAAAATAAAGGGCTTTCATATATAGCTTATTTTAATGGTAAGTAGGATATGAAAGCAGTACTAAATGACAAAGAAAGTTTCAGATATCACACCCCCCAAATGGTGTGTTGCATTTAAAAACAAAAAAGGCAGCTTACTCTAGGAATAATTAGACAATCAGATGTACATAACCATGACAGTAAACATCTTCCATTCCCTATAAAATCACAGAGTGTATGCCTTGATTGTTGATACCAAGATATCAAGATATCAGAGAACATCAAGGCAGCTTTAAGAAGTAAACAACGTTTTTGAGGATCTTATGAATAGTGTGTGATAAAGATCCAACGCAGAAGTTGCTAAATAGACTGCAGTTTGTTCACATAGTGCTGGAGAAGATTCTAAAATAAATGGTTTAGTTAAGTTAATGACTAAGGAATTTAACTAATGAGACCAGACTTAATGAGTTATAGCTACAATGCCCCAAAAGAAGAGATAAGATGAATGTAACAGGGCAAGTCTATTAATAGCTCCTGTGGACTGTTACAGAATGAGAATGACAGACAGACAGACATGTAGGCATAAATACAAAGTGAAAGAGAGACACAGACAGAGATAACATGTTCAGAAAAGACTTAGGTGTCACGATGATACATGTTTTAACGTCTTGGAACTCAAAATGGGGACTGTACGGGTGAGAGATAAAGCACTGTCAGAAGCATATTACAGCAGAAGCATGTTCCTGAGTAACTGGCAACTCAGATCTTTGTTGCTTTACTTTTGCTAAAACAGACAGAAAATCTAACAAGAGGAAGAGGGTCCAGTTCACAAAGGGGAGGCTTATTATTTACCAGTGGTGGAGAGTGCTGAATAAAAGGTACAGAATCAGTGGAGAGTTGCCAGAACCACAGCAAATAATTTGTAGGAGCTGCTTTATAAGGAGTAATCTGATAGCATTGTTATTGCATGTTTAACTTCCAACGCTGACAGACTTTCCTTCAGAGTGAAGGCCTTGATTATTCAACTGTAGAGAATCTCCTCTCATCTAATAATCTCCTTTCAGTTCTTAATGCTTCAGAGTGAAGCTTTTAGACATTTTATATTCTCTCCATTGTAGTCTGTTCTAAAGAAAAGTATAGGTATTTTCTCTTCATCCGACATAGTTATTCAGAAAATCAGTCTTGATGAGAATATAAAAAAAAAAAATATATATATATATATATATATATATATATATATATATATATATATATATATATATTATATGTGAAAAATCCAGCAGAGAGAAATTTTACAATGGGCAATAAAAGAGAAATCTTCACATTCCAGTGCCCTAATTAAGTCAGAGCCAAATGCCTGAACAGACTATTGTTTCCTACACTATAACTCTTTTATTAGGTGCTTCAGATAATTATCTGCAATGCAAACCTTTTTGATAAAAAAGCAGAAGGGTGTGTGGCAGTCCTACCAGTTCATTTCCTCGTTTCAGAAATCATTCTTTTTTAATTTATAATAAGTTTGCTTTGAAGAACATTGAAAGGAAAATGTAGAAAAAGCAGCTCCTCAAATCAAGCGCTACAGATCAGACAAATGGGTTAAGAAGACAGATAAAAAAGTTATTTAGATAAGCTCAGTTTTTAAGTGGCATTATGTTACTTACTTCTGTTAAGATTGTCTATAAAATATTGTAACCATTGATAGTAATGAAATTAACTACTGAGACTTTCAAAGCAAATCTATACATCAAATCTAGCACTGACAGTGGCATATATAAATGTATATAGATGTATATATTATATATGTGCATATATATATATATATATATATATATATATATATATATATATATGTGGATTCACTTTATAATCTTGAAATACTGAAAGCACGAATTTCAGTATCTCGAGACTATAAAGCCGAAAATTCAAAATACCAAAACCCCAAAAGCGCGAAATTCAAAATCGCGTCTTTTAAATACACCCTCCACCACACAAACACGCATGCACCTTCCTCCCCACACTACAACAAACAAAACACACACAAACACAACAACACAAATACACAAACCTACCCCCACACCCCTGCTACTTATATATATACTAACTCCGAGGTTGCACTAAAATGACAAAGACACTAAAACCACCACTACACACACTACATTCCCCTCACACAAACACACATCACATATGTACAAACACCACCATTCTCAACACTTACACATTCACATTCTTACCTACATATTGTAACCTACACCTACAATTTCCCAACATACTAACATACACTAAAATCCTTACCCAAAACCCTTAAAATATAAACACTTACCTGAATCTCCAGCTATCCATTAACACAGTGCACCACCACAACCGCTGATTCGACATTTCCGGATTCAGTTATGTGGACTTTCGTGCAACTGGGCTTTCGATATTTTAGTCTCGAGATACTGAAATTCGAGATTTCAGTATTTCGAGATAGTAATGTGCACCCATATATATATATATATATATATATATATATATATATATATATATATATATATATATGTGTGTGTGTGTGTGTGTGTGTGTGTGTATACGTACAGACTACTATTTGGCAGCATGTTTATTTAAGTTATTACACTAGGCTAAATATCTCTTACAGCCGAGTGACGTCTCCAGGCATTTCTGCAGTTACACCCTACTGCTCCTCTAGGTGTCAAATATTGCCTGTTCATATTTGCATTAATAATTCCAAAACCATGTTACATACAAGGTATCAGAAAATGTTATCTTGAAGCATACATGATAGCAAACACAATTGTATTGATATATTACCTCTGTCAATGGGTATTTATTGAAAATGTAAGGTGATAACTTCAATTTTTAAATGCTGAAGCCACGCCCACTAGGAGTTAAAGGTACACACTCAAAAGAGCTCTACTGGAGGGAATGAGTTGATTCTGTAATGTGGATTGTGTCTGTGTATTCTCAGTTAGCTGAAACCTGATGAATCTCCAGATTTCCCCAATTCCTGGTAAGTGCCCATTAAAAGCAACCAGTTAAATAAATCATACTTTGAAGCTAATTTTATTTTATTTTTGATTTTCTTCTAATTAGAAGCTAATTTTATTTTACTTTTGTTTTTCTTCTAATTATATTCCACAGCTGTCTGATGGTGGAAAGTAAGAGGTTATGAAAAATGCATCAGTGGCCAGTTGCTTGTAAGTTACCTACCGACCAATACTTTTAAACACAAGGTTTCTGAACAGCAGGCTTGAACAATGGCTAAGAAGAAAACAATCTGTGTTTGAGCTTCCTAGTAAATTAAAATTTAGACAGTGGACTGAAAAGGAGGAAAAGCCCTGTAGTGCTGTCAATCAGTTTTGTGCGGTCAGTTCCACAGTATACAATATAGTTCATATAGAATAGAAGTTCTGAGAGTTCTCCATGAGTATGGATGGAGATTGCCTGCTTTCCAAACACCATATCGTTAGTGCTTGCAGTGACAGTGTGTTGGATAAAGGCCTATACTGCTGGCTCCTGCAAACCCCAAGCAGAGGTACTCCCTATCTCTGACACTAGTCTTAAACAAAAGGGCTCTCCATTTCTATGCACAACTCAAAGGTACCCAAATATTAGCTGCAAGCAATTGTTAGTTAAAAATGTTTCAAGAAAAGACACTGCAAGAGAAATGTCAGCATTTCAGGTAAGGTGCAGTAAAGCAGTTTATTAACCACTGAACCTTTTCATAGAAAAATGTTTGAGATAATTGACAGTGTGTTTGACTAATCAAATAGTTTATAAACCTAATTAAACTGGAATCTACTGCTGGGTGCTGCCTTATAAAACCCCTAGCCTCTATGGTTGAGAAAAATGCCCCAGGATTTAAGAAAGACAAGAAGAGATTGACTGTGCTTGTTGCAAGCAGTACAAAATATGCACAATGTCATAAGTATGTGAACAGGGGATATTAAGTTGTCAATCTCGCCTTCATTCTTGCTGGATGGGTTCGGAGCCGATCCTCGGCTCCGACTCGGTACTTGCTTTAGCTTAGGAACTCCTTTTACCAGCTCGAGGCAACCCTATATCCCATGATGCAAGGCGGAACTACCTCAGATCTCGTTTGCCGCTTAGCGAAAGAGGTCTCCTTTACCAGCAGAGGTAAGTGAATTTCTTGTAAAAGAAAGAGAAGCTTAGTTAGTATTTTTCCTTTTTCCCTTTTTTAGTCATAGTGTAGCCTGTAGTGATTACAGCCCACCCTATTCCCTTATTTTTCAAACTTTATAACTTCTTTTTAAACCTTAGTGTAAAAGTTTTTAGTTAGGCCTTAAACCCCAGTTGTTAATCCCTTCCTGTGTGTTGTGTGTAGGGGATTAATTTGTGTGTTTGTTGGGGTTTGTCTGTGTTTCTTCCACCTAGGATATGTCTAGGGAAGGCAAGGTCTCAGGCTTCAAGAAGTGTGACTCGTGCTGTCAGAAAATGTCTCTGACAGACGGTCACACTTCTTGTGTTTATTGCCTGGGGCCTTTGCACCTGCAGGACTCCTGTGCTTTGTGTCACTCTTTAGCCAGAGAGTCCTGCAGGAAAGGAGGAACAAACTTATCCTCCGTGGCTTACTTAAGCCAGAAGGTTCTCCCTCGAAGGCAGGGTCTGGGAAACCTTCTAAGCCACCGAAGGCTCAGGCTTCAGTATCTAAGCCTCCTCCGGTGGCTCCGGCTCCGTTGGAGCGAGATCGCTCCGGCTGGAACCGATATATCTGCCTCTAAAGTAGTGGGTTCGGAGCCGGCTGGCTACGATACCTTATCTACTGTAGCCTTGTCGGCTCCAGCTGAAGCCGACACTTTATCCAGCATCGGAGCCGGGAAACCTTCGGCTCCATCTGGAGTTCAGGGGACTTCGGCTCCGATGGCTCCGTCCCGAAGAGATCTCGGTCCCCTTTACTGAGTATCCACTGCTCCGGGTCTCCTCTTTGTCGGAGCGGAGCCATCGGAGCCGATCTTCGAGATCTTCCAGGCTGTCTGACCACGACTTGGAGAGGGTGGTAAGCAGGCTGTTGAAGTCTCAGGCACTGGCCCAAATGCTCCATAGCCCGTCTCATCAGACGTTGGCTATAGCCTCACCCCTTGAACTTCCTCCTCCGACTCCACATCGCAGTTCGGAGCCGGAGCTTCTCGGGACAGTGACTGTTTCGGTGCCGGAGCCGATACATCGTTCGGCTCCATCATCCTCGGCTCCGATCTCCTCCTTGAGACCTTCCTTGGATGGATCCGGTCGTCGGGTTTCCACTGTCGGCTCCGAGGGGGCTAGTGGCATCGGACCCTTGTCCGACCCCGCTCTCCCTCTCGGGGCTTCGGCTTTGGTAAGCTCGGCCGACATCGCCTCGAGCCTTCCCTCTCACTGGAGCCGGGCATTCCTGTTTCCTCGGAGCGGGGATATTCCGGTCTCCCGGGGAGGGGAGCCTTTGAGGTGATGAGGAGTGTCCTGGCCTCTGAGCCTGGTCAACGGTCCATCCCTCTAGCTCCTCCCTCATCAGTGCCTGCAGATGCCTCTTGCCAGCCTCTTGCTCTCAGGCCCAGGGATCCATCGCCCCAGGTTTCCCCATTGGGAATTTCCTCCTCTTCCGAGGTTTCTCCTGATCCTGCAGGGGGAACCCCCTCAGAAGAGGACGTGTAAGAGGAAACACACAGACTCCCCTGAGTCTACTACATCTGATACCAACTTAGATGAGTCGGAGGGTTCCCCACGGTCCCCCTCTGAGGATGTCTCCTTTTCAGACATCCTTGAGCTCCTCAAACAGAGGGGGATTTGGCCCTCTATTGACCCCTCCGAGGATGAGTCGGTATACCTGGAGGCTTTTGGATCCCGACCCTCCACCTCCTGGGTGTCTCCGCCTTTCGACCCACTGATGCAGGTAGTGGCTCGGAAGGCGTGGGCTGCTCCAGATTCTGTGGAACCTGTCCCCAGGAGACCATCCAAATTCATCACGGCCCCTTTGGACAAACAGTTCCTTTCCAAGGGTGTCTCTGTGGATGCTATGGTGGTGGCGGCCACTAAGAAGGAACTGGCGGATCCTTCAGTACCTGTCCATCCTCCTAACAAGGATTCTAGGACCATGGACAGGTATGGAAAGCGGATGTTTTCTTCAGCGACCTTTGCTATGCGTTCGCTGAATTATCTTTGTCACTTCACCAGGCTTCAACGAGATGTTCTCAAGGAACTGGGTGAAGTAGTCCAGGATCCTTCTGCTGCTGGGGCTCAGGAAAAGATTGCCTCGCAGCTTGCTATCCTGAATTCCATATCTAACTCCTCCATGCGGCTCATATCCTATGCGGCCGATGGAGCGAGCAGGGCCGCAGGCACAGGAGTTGCTCTTAGGCGCCAAGCCTGGATGCGGCTTTGTAATTTGCGGACCCCTTTAAGGCGTCCTTCACTAATACCCCTTTGATGGTTCGGCTTTGTTGGGACCTCAGGTGAAGGATACCTTGACCAGGTGTGAGCAAGACGGTAAAACTCTTTCTGCCGTTGGAGTCCAGTTTTCCACTCCTTCTAGACCATACCCCAAGGGTCAGAAGGGGGGGAAGATGTGGTTCCGTAAAGCCCAAGGAGCTACGCTGGACACACGTGGTCAGTTTACCCCCAGAGGCAGAGGGGTAACAATAATAGACGCCGCCCTAGAGGCAGGGGGGTCCTCAGAACCAGGGCAACAGGGAGTCTCTTCCTGAGAAGCCCTTTCAGCACCCCTGAGGTGTTGCCCGACTGTCCACCCTTGGAGGCAGTCAGGGGAAGGATTTCGCTGTACCCAGTAGCCTGGCAATCCCTATCTCAAGAGATGTGGGTACAGTCGATCATATCCGAGGGTTACAAAATCCCCTTCGAAAGGTATCCCGTACCTCAACAATCCCTTCCAGACATCTCACCCGGTCAAAGGAATTTGGCAGAACAGGAGGTTTCAAAACTCCTAGAAAAAAGAGCCGTCCAGACTGTGCCGGCAGACCAGGTAGGATCCGGCGTCTACTCGAGATTCTTTTTGGTCCCCAAAAGGAGGGGAGATTGGAGACCAATATTAGACCTGAGCAATCTAAACAGATTTGTCAAGAAGGCAAGATTCCGGATGGTCACGCTTCAGTCCATTCTGCCCTTTCTGGGCAAGGACAACTGGATGTGCTCTATAGACCTTCAGGATGCGTACTATCACATAAAGATTCACAGACGCTCCAGAAGGTTTCTCCGCTCTCGGCTAGGGACCAGTCATTACCAATTCAGAGCACTGCCCTTTGGCCTCACTTCAGCCCCCAGAGTGTTTACCAAATGCATGGCAGTGGTCACAGCTCATCTGAGACGTCAAGGATTCCAGGTGTTTCCCTATTTG
This sequence comes from Protopterus annectens, assembly GCF_019279795.1. Taxonomy (NCBI): domain Eukaryota; kingdom Metazoa; phylum Chordata; order Ceratodontiformes; family Protopteridae; genus Protopterus; species Protopterus annectens. The sequence continues at coordinate 279,443,100 of NC_056738.1, read as the reverse complement.
GACGACTGGCTCCTCTCCGCCACCACCAAGTGTCAGCTTCTTCAGTCCAGAGACTACACTCTACAGCTTTGCAGGAGTTTGGGAATTTCAGTAAATTTCGAAAAATCTTCTCTGCTGCCTTGCCAATTTATCACCTTTATAGGCGCAGAATTAAACACCGTCAAAATGTTAGCCAGACTAACAGATCAAAGAATTCTGGACATCCAAAAATTCGTTCGGCTTCTATTGCAAAGCAACAAGATCAAAGCCAGATTTATACTGAAGGTTCTAGGTCTTATGGCTGCGGCCATTGTTCTTCTACCACTGGCCCGCTTCCACATGCGTCTTCTGCAGTGGATGTTATTCACGCAGTGGTCGTACCACAGTCTCCCGATGAGGCACGAAATCTTGGTAACACAGTCGTGCCGAGCTCATCTGAACTGGTGGATATCTTCCCTCTTCTTTATCAGGGCCGACCCTTTATCCCCCTCCTCCAGTTGCCACAGTCACTACGGATGCCTCTCTGATCGGGTGGGGGGGGCATTATCAGGGCAGGATGGTCCACGGGACGTGGCAACCCATAGAATACCATCTGCACATAAATGTCCTGGAGATGAGAGCAGTGCTTTTAACGTTGCAAGCCCTCAACGACTTTCTTCCCACGGGACTATTGCAGTACAAGCGGACAACATGTCCGTAGTCTGGTACATCAACAAACAGGGCGGGACCAGGTCCTATCCGTTATGTCGAGAAGCTCTCAGACTTTGGCAATGGGCGATCTCTTCTCAACGGTTTCTGATAGCAACGCACATCCCGGCAGGCCCAACCTGTTAGCGGACAGGCTGAGCAGATCCATTCTGATGCCTCACGAGTGGTCTCTCAATCAATCTGTAGTGGATCAGATTTTTCTGAAGTGGGGCACTCCTTGTTGCGATCTTTTTGCTACTCCTCAAAACAACAAGTGCCCCGATTTCTTCACTCTCTTTCCCCTTCCAGGCCAACCCCTGAGAGACTCTCTAACCCAGGATTGGCCCCGGGGACTTCTGTATGCTTTTCCTCCTTTTCCCTTGATTCCACAAGTCATTCAGAAAGCCACCGTTTTGAGAGCCAAGTTGATCCTCATTGCCCCTTATTGGCCTCGACAAATTTGGTTTCCGTCTCTGCATCGTCACCTTCTGGTGCAGCCCTGGCATCTGGACCCAGTTCGGATCTCTTGATCCACCAGTCAGGTCAGCAGCACCGGGCCATTCATTCTCTCAACCTCACTGCTTGGTTGCTCCACTTCCTACCCTAGCCAGGCTACTGATGATTTCGGACTCAGTCAGAGACATTTTAGTGTCTTCCTTGAAGTCGTCCACTAGGACTGTTTATGCTAGCAAGTGGCGACGTTTTTCTATTTGGGCAAATTCCAAAATATTGACCCTTTACTGCTCCTGTACATTCGGTTTTAGATTTCCTGGCGGAGGTTTTTCATTCAGGATCCTCGTCATCTACAGTCAAAGTACAACTGGCTGCTATTTCCAAGTATCATGTTGGCTTGCATGACAATAACATTATGTCTCATAGGTTATGCAAGGCCTTTCTGAGAGGAGTTTTTCTCCTGAAGCCACCTATAAAGCATCCTCCTCCGCAATGGGATCTAAACTTAATGTTAGCATCCTTGATACTACCTCCCTTCGAACCGTCTGCTTCATGTTCTTTGAAGTTATTGACCTGGAAAACTATATTTTTACTGGCTGTCACTTCTGCAAGAAGGGTTTCCGAGATTCAAGCTCTCTGCATTCGTTCTCCTTATTTGATTTTTCATAAGGACAGGGTATCATTAAGAACTAACCCTTCCTTTCTCCCCAAAGTCGTATCTCAAAACAACATTAACCAATCTATAGACCTACCAGTCTTTTTCCCAAACTATTCCGACAGAGCTGAACAGAAACTGCATTTTTTGGATGTCCATCGTCAGCTCAGGTACTATTTGCATAGAACTAAACAATTCAGAAAATCGGACCAATTATTTGTCTCCTATGCAGAAAACAGGATAGGTCTTCCAGTATCTAAAGTGACCTTATCCAGATGGTTGACTTCCACTATTTCCTATGTGTACTCTCTCAGAGGCAAACAGCTATCTTCTAAGCCAAAAGCACACTCAACCAGGAGTCTATCCACTTCTGCAGCTTTTCAGGATAGACTACCCATTGATACCATTTGTGCAGCAGCTACTTGGGCTACTCCCCATACCTTTGTCTCTCATTACAAGTTGGACTTGGCCTCCAGAGATAGGGCCAGTTTTGGTTCCACAGTTCTCAAGAGTCTGTTCCATTGAGCCACCCGGGATACAGGTGCTAGGGACGCGGTCCCATCCAGCAAGAATGAAGGAGAGATCGACAACTTAACATTTAGAAGTTATGTACCTACCATAACGTTCCATGTTAGTTGTCTTCTCTCGCCTTCTTTCTTGCGTCCCTCCCTCCTTCCCCCTGGCCTGGACAGATCTTGAACAGTTCCTATTAGGTTGTTTCCTCCGGAGCCTTCATATGAGGACTTCTATTAGGAACTTGTGTTCCTAATTATGTTAGGATAGTCTTTAGCAGGGTAGGTTAGCTACCAAACGAGATCTGAGGTAGTTCCGCCTTGCATCATGGGATATAGGGTTGCCTCGAGCTGGTAAAAGGAGTTCCTAAGCTAAAGCAAGTGCCGAGTCAGAGCCGAGGATCGGCTCCGAACCCATCCAGCAAGAAAGAAGGCGAGAGAAGACAACTAACATGGAACGTTATGGTAGGTACATAACTTCTAATTCAGTACCAACTGTATACAACTACTGCAAGGACATTTCATAAAATGTAATTCCTCTGCAGCTGAAAGTAAAGTATGTTTCACTGCATGAACTTCATAATGGACAGCTTCAGAAAGGAATTCTGTACAGTTAAAAATTAAAAAGTTTAAAAACACACTTACACATACCATTCTATACTTCCTACCATATTCATACCACATAAAATGAACTCTGCCAGAGCTGTGGTTAAATGATTTTATGCCGACAATTCTGGACTCTAGTACTCATAAGCCTCATATTAAAAATAAAAAATATAGTTGAAGTCAATTTTCTAAAAGCTGATTGAAACAAAATTAAATATTTGCATTTATGACTATCTTACAATGGTCTATTGCTACTTACTTTTTAAGTTTTTGATATAAATCTTTCCATTATCTGAAGACCTGCCAAGCCAAACAATTTCAATATACCGTGGGTGCTCAGATGTGTAGGCTTCTACTGTATTTAGCAAGTGGTGTTTTTAGCTAATTAGTTTAAGGAGTGGTACATTGATGCTACCAACTGCATACAAAACAAGAAAATCTCATATTTTAAAGTAGTGGTAAAATACATGTTTATGCCCCCTTACTCATACATTTGGATTTGCCTCTCTGAGGTGACCTTATTCAGTTACTGAAATGGTTAATGCAAAAGGTTCTGTAGAGAGCACTCTTATTTACTTTTCCGAATCATATGTTTCATTACAGGATTTGCTGTAGCAGTGGCTATATCCTTCTTCACAGTCATGCACTCAACTCCAGACTCTGGATTTCCCTTTCCAGAGCAAAACTCTACACCTCACACGGAAGGTCACCGTGAGGGGATGCACTGTACATGACTTCATTTCAGAGCATGATAGAATCCTTACAAGTAGTTTTGTGAAGAGTGTATTCAAGGCTCATTCTGAAATAATAATATTCACAAAAATGTCTCTAATTCATAGAAAATTACCACCTTTGTCCCTCATGCACAGGGGCAACATGTAATTTTCTCAACATTTCCTTGTTCTGCCCATCTGTGCATTATTTGTACACAAAAATATAAGGGCTAAAAACTACATTGGGAATGTAAGACTAGGCTTCTTAAGATCCCTACAGATCAATAGCCTAGCAAGTACTTTAAGAACTTAGGAACCTTTCACTAGTTGTGATGGGATTCAGACCCAGTTTGTTCTCCATCACAGCTCTCTGCTTCGATGATAACTGATTAGAAAATGGTTAAGACTGAGATTTGGCATCACCGGGATACTGATAATATCTTAGAGCCCTTCATGGAAAAATGCTTGGAATAAGTGAAATACTTGTGCAGTCTCTCTCCCTTGCCAGAATTTGAAACTGAATTTATTACACTTTGATAGCAACAAATGTGCAACCAATAGAGATATATTACCTATCAGCTCATGTTTACATGCATTGTTCTCCAAGTATGCAACCTGTTGATTCAGTTTTATATGCTGATGTCTTAGAATGATATACCATCAGCACACTTCTTATTTCTTTTATATTTAATTAGAAAGGTGTCATCAAGGGCTGGAAAGTCAGCCATGAATCTCACAGTTATATTTCACAGCAACACATGCAGTTTGTGTGTCTCAGGTATATTCTACCATCACTGATAGACATTCCATAACAGTGAAATTGCTGCTATACATGAAATCAAAGTGGTTTTGAACAGCAATATCCAATCATCCAATCCTAATAATAAAATCATAGAGCTCTAAAAAGAAATGGTGTATTAGGCACCTCAAGACAGGGCAAGCATAACCATCTGCATACCCAATTAAATTAGTACATCTCACATGAGGGATATCTGGGTTTGTATTAAGAATTATAATTTCTGGTTTGTGCTGCTTTCTGAAAAGACCTTGCATATCCAGTCTCCAGGCTTGAAGTTATGCCTTCTGATACCCTTATCAGAAATTGTTAGTGTTATCATTTATGCAAATAAAGTTTTACACATCATCCCTCATAGTTCTATATTCTAGCCTAAAGCACACTACTTCTGGCTAAAACAGAGATACAACCCACTGACACTAAACTAGTGGAGGCAAACTCATTGACAAACGTACCCACCAAAACTGCAGGTGCAAAGAATAATACAGCATTTCTTACAGGGGCATGTCCCTGCTGCAACCCATCCATGTTAAATGCTTCACCCCATAGCTTCCTTACTTATATATATACTACCTCCATGGTCACACAACCACAAGGAAAACAGAAACACCCTCCACAGGTGAAAAAAATGGCTTGTAAAGCTGTAGTCTCACAGCAGAGTAGAAGAATGTAAAACATTTCTGGGATTTATTAATTTTTTGGGAGCGAAGACTACTGAGAGTGTATTCTACTGACTGCCATTTGTCAAATGGTAGTTATCCTTCTAGAATGTCATGGGACATTTCCTAAAGCCAGAAAGACATTTCATAAAATAATCCAAATTTTAAATAATAGACCTGTCTTTATATATACGACTTTACTAAATGACACAGAGTGCTAATGAAGCCAGTGACCTATATAGTGAAAATGTGAAATGCTCTGTGTAGCAAAATCCACTCCTGTTATACACCATGCCAATATTCTGCAGTCTTACTTTCAAGAACCCTAACCATGCAGATGATGAGCTAATATTTGTGCATGCTACCTGGTATTCTCCATCTACTCAAAAATTACTGTTCCTAAGTAGTTCTGCTACTCTCACACCCTTTATATCTATTGCTCCTTCTTACTTGTACACTTGACCAAATTCTCATGCTGATTTACTTATTGTCTTGGCATGCACCAGTGATGTGGTATACGGCTTATAGACCCTCTTACTTTTCAACACTCGTACAGCTTTTGTCTCATCTTTAAGATTCCTCACCATATTTCAAATACAAAGATATTTACTCTACTTCTGCAACCATGGTTATACATATATCTCATCTTATTGCACTTTTCACATCGAGGATAGATTTTTAAAGTATTTTATTAAAGCATTATCCAAGATAGTATTTCAGCTTCAGCAACAAGTTGACATACGCACTGCTGTGATGCTGATATTTGCATTTTGCAGTAGTTCATTAGTATTGTAACTGATTCATCAAGATCATTCTCCACATCCCTGTTCCTTTCTCACTGACAGTTACCCTTTAATGAAAACCATCAGTTATGAAAAATCATACATAACTAAATTGTCAATTATTTAAAACATTTCTGGAAGAGTTTATTCACCTTATAAATAACTTCTGGAAAAAAGGAAGAAATACATATGAAAGACATCTGAATAAAAGTCCCCCCAGTTCTACCTTAGCCTGCTACTTGCTTTTATGTAACAATGGATATTACAGTAGTTAACATCGTTGCCTCACAGTGCTGGTTCTCTGGTTTGTTTTCTGACTGGGCTACACTCTGTGCAGAGTCCACATGTTCTCTTTGTGTCCACATACGGTATTACTAAGTACTCAGATTTACTCCTACTTCACTGAAAGAGTTACTAGATTCACATCTAGCTAGGAATAATATTTCTGTGGATATAAAACAAATGACAAGCGAAAGATGGAATTAATACATGTCCATGGAAATAAACAATATCCCATAATGCAAGCAGAAATTCAAGCTCTAATGGTTAACATGCCACATCCCATAGCTTTAGTACCTAATTTAAAACATGATGCCATAATTGGCCAAGAATTACCTTAGCTCAAGGAACTATGGAATTATTGGGGGGCACAGTAAGATACTCTGTGACCTGAATATATCCATAGCAAATAAATAAAAAAAGAAAAAGAAAGTGGGAGGGGGAAACAACAGCCTGACTAAATATTAAAAGTAAACAGTTCTGAAAAAGATAAAAAGAGATAGGTGTAGAACTTCAAAGGAAACTAGAATCTGTCTTTGTCTCAAAGGGATATGTGAATTATTGGAAACCTGTTACTGAGTCTTAATAGAAAACCTCAGTTGATAACTTTGGAAAAGAATCAGTGCAGAAACTGAAAGTGTAAACTCCACAGCACACCACATGGAAACATCTCAGAATATTCAAACCAAAGAATTGCTTACGGAAGTCTGTGAGAAGACAGAGAAGAAGAAATCCAGAGATATAATTACACTAAGAGAAGACAGAGAGCCTGAATGAAATCTAGATATCTCCCTATATAAAATCCACATAGAGGGTTTGTCAAAAATAAGATTCACAGCATCAGGAACTTAGAGACTGTCATAAAAGTAAGGGAATTGCTAAAACCAAAGGCAGAAAAACGTGTCTGGCATAAGCTGATTTTCTAGAGAAAGGAAATGGGAGAAAAGTAATTTATTTCTGTATTTGTAAGTCAACCCTCTTCAAGAGAAACCTTGATGAGTGGATGGGAAACAAAAAGTTTACCCAAGGGATCACTTCAATGGCTCTGCTGGACAGAGGCACAGGGAACTAATCTAAGGGGGCGGCGAAAGTCAACACATTCTGGCTAGGATTATAAATGCCTTCGGGCAGATAGCCTAGTACCTACCTATGAACCTAAGAGAGCATACCCTCTTCTTCACTGTCAGTGCACTGAGGAAAGTTTGGAAGATTAACACTTAAAATTAAAAAAGAAAAAAAAGACAGCACAGTAGGTAGTCAATACATTACACTAGGCCAGAACAGAAGAAGAAACAAATGAGCAAGCTGGTCCCATCCCATATAACTATTCTGAGTTGAAGAAGGATGATATATAGGGTAAATAAAGACATGGAAGAAATTCTCTAGCAACTGTTAATTCCAAAACCTTTTAGAACAGTTGTAATGAAACCAATCAACTGACATATTTTTGAGGGGATACTTAGGGACAGACAAAGCCAAACGTAATTATAGATAGATTTTATTGGTCTGATATAATGAACAATTTTTGGAGCTTCTGAGGCTTTTGGTGCAATTTGTCCAGAATGTCAAAAGACAGCAGCACACCCTTGATTTAGATGTGTACTGACACCTATGCCTATTGTGATGCCCGTGCACTGGCCCAGCAATCAAGGAGCCTCAATCCTCACCACTAATACCAGTGAGGGGTGTCCATATAGGGAAAGGATAATAAATACACATGCAGTAAAGTACAATTTTCCTTATGAGCACACAGAGATCACAGTCAGTCTGGGGCTGGTTTCTCCCTTTCTCTCGAGGTCCCCAATAAGACTCCCCACTGGCACAGCTATAGGGTCCAAATTTCAGCCTAGTGGGCAAGCTAAAACCATCAGCACCCTCTCTGTCCAACCAGTGCTTCATGTCCCTCCCCAAGTAGCTGACACACACACACTTTGAGATTAGTTATATACAACAACACAGACACTCCTGGGGAAGGCTGGCACAGGTTCTCCAGCTGTGCCCCTTTTACCCAGACTATAAGGTAGTACCACTTGGCACCACCCACTAATATTTATCAGCTACTCAAAGGCCCTCATTAAAGGGTGTCCAATTATTATTGTGCAATATTATTATCCAAATGATAAGTGTGACTAAACAGCAAAGCTTACTTGGAGTGACTTGATACAGTATCACTATATATACACAATTATCTCAACAAAAAAACAGCCACAGTTGAAAGATTTAAAAATATTTAATAATAAATAATAAAAACACAAGATAATATTTCTTATTACACAGTGCTAGTCAAGAGTTTAGAGATCACAGAGAAATGTTTAAAATAATACAGTAGAAAAGTTCTGACATCACAGAAAAACAAATTGTCTCCATCTGATGAAGTGGTTTAAATGAAAACGCAGTGCTGGTGTAATCGCGTTAGTGGACTGTATAGTCAAACTTACTGTTTCTGCGTTTTTTTGGACTGAAGAGTCATTTTAATAAAAGAATTCGTGTGGATTACGGATTTGTGCCTCTTCCATCTGTTCTGTATTTTTGGTGTTTTGGTGAACATTGGAACAGTGATTCTTTTTAGTTTGTCTCACTTAACCCACCACTAAACCTACAGTCCATCACTATCGCACACTTACCCTACCCGCACCCTAACCCTAACTCACTTAACCCGCCACTAAACCTAAAGTCCGTCACTATCGCACACTTACCCTACCCGCACCCTAACCCTAACTCACTTAACCCGCTACTAAACCTAAAGTCCGTCACTATCGCACACTTACCCTACCTGCACCCTAACCCTAACTCAACCCGCCCTTAAACCTAAACTCCGTTACTATCGCACACTTAACTTACCCACACCCTACGTCCGACACTACCGCACACTCACCTTTCCCGCACCCTAACCCTAAATCCCTCACTATCTCACACTTACCTGTCTGCTCCCTAACGCTAAATCCCTCACTATCGCACACTAACCGAGTCACGCTCACACGTTGCCCATGTCGGTGTTTCGGCTGTCGGGATTTCACCTTGTCGATCATCTGTCTCGTCGGTCTTCTGGAGTCGGTCTTCTGAGCGTCGGTGTTTTGGCGTGTCGATCAAGTCAAGGGGAACTATATATATATATATATATATATATATATATATATATATATACATACATATACATATGCATATAAATGCATATATGCATTTATTTATTTATTAATATTTGTTTACTGGGAAAGTCTGTGTCATTTTCAGTGGAGGCCTGGGGAGAAAACCTCCAGTTACAATGAATATAGATTCAAACAGGCTCAACTTACATACTATATAGATTTGTACAAAGAGAAATAGATTCATACAGATACAAAGAAAGTCTTAACAGTATTTCAACATGTATACAGAAGTAGACTTAATACGCTGCACTGAAAGTCACTTGGGTTTTATATAAATCATGAGAGAAACTAGTTCTTAGAATATACATGATATAATCGGATAAGACCATATCCATAAGTAGGATTAAGAAATAACTGAGTAGAGAGCTGAAATTTCAGAGGTGAAAAAGGAGTACATGAGTGGAGAGCTGAGTAGTAGCACAGGAGAGAAAGATAACAGGTGAAGAAAAGTACATGAATGGAGAGGTCAGTAGTAGCGCAAGGAAAGAAAGATGACAGCAAAGGTAACAGAAAGTTTAGATGTATAGGGGATGTTAAGAGGATGAGAAGGGGGGAGGTCAGTGAGAAGGGGCTAGGATGAGTAGCATATATATATATATATATATATATATATATATATGAGGAAATGGCAATATTTAGTACGGAGTTTGGAAAAAAGTTGTACATTAAGAGGTTGGGGAGATAGAAGCTTGAACACAGAATATCAGCCTGAGTTGGAGGATGAGTAGATCCATGATTTAGATAAGAATTCCTAGAAGGATTGTTTGAAAGTGGGGGTTATAGTTATTCCTAAAGGATACTGGTAATGAGTTCCTGATTTTAACCATGGAGTAGGAGTAAAGATTAAGACCTGGAAATCTGGTGGATTTACGAAGAGAAAAGGAGTAATTTACCTTCTGAACCTAGAGATCTTTTAGCCAAGTATATGTTTAGTATTAAGTTCAGGGCAGGGCACGAAGCTGGTTTGTAGATGACGATGGTGTGGGTAGTTGTGACTTGTAGGAGAGGAGGTGCGGAAGTTTAAGCCAATTAAGTGACTGCAAGGATGTGCTGTGATGGGAGTAGTATGTTGCTCCAATAATAAAATTACCAATCTTAAGTTTGGAATTGTGTTTTTAGTGGTTTGCAAGTTAGCTGGAATTGGAGCCCCATATAGGAGTGAGGGAAGCAGGCAGGTCAAGACCAGAGTAGTTTTGGTGGATGCCTTTAGGAAGTGTTTGTTCCTGCAGAGTATGCCAAGTTTCTTGTGTTTTTTTTAATGTTTTGTACGTGTAGATCATATCTGAGATTATTATCTGTTACATCCCCTAAAACTTCTGTTTCTGAATTATTTAAGGAGTGAATTTTGAACATGTGTTTGTCAGGGAGAGATTCATGAGTAAAGAGAAGGAGCTTGGTCTTTTTTGGATTTAGTAATAGGTGGGCTTTAGTAAGTCAGGTTTCAACAGAAGAAATGCTTCTTGGATGATTTGCTGAACATTTATTAGACTGTCTGAAGTACAGATTATTGTGTAGTCATCTACATATTGGATTACTATACTTTGCTAGGAAGAGCTAAATAGATTATTTATGAAGACATTAAAGAGTACAGGACCAAAGATGAATCCTTAGGGACACCAGTGTTGATGGGTATGTAAGGAGAAATGGGACCCTGCCATTTTACATCTTGCTGCCTGTTTGACAGATAAATGGTGAACCACTGGAGAGACTGAGATGGTAATTCAAGAGTTGAAAGTTGATGAAGTTTGTTATGTGATACCATGTCAAAAGCCTTGAAGAGGAACAGAAATACAGAGGAGATGAGTTTACCTCAGTCTCTAGCTTTGTTACAGTATCCAAGATAGATATTAGGGCAGTTGTATTGCTGTGGCATGGTCAAAAGCCATGTTGAGTGCTGGTTACAAGTTACTGTGAAGAATGACGTTTAGGAGCTGTTTATGTACACATCTTTCTAGAAGTTTTGAGAGTGGGGACAGGATGGTAGTGGACAACAGTTTGAGACTGTTTAGAAGGAACAGTGAAGAGGAAGCTGTGTGACAGTGGTAGAACTGAAGAAGTTCTGGGTGGGGGAGAGGGATGTAGTAGTGTATTTAACCTACTTATGGAATTAATAAAATATGAGTTACATTTGCTTGATGTTTGAAGGCAGTAGCATTGGGGTAGGGATTTGTGTCTTGCTTTGTTCCTGGGTTGAATTGTGAGTTGATGAAAGACAAAAACATTTTTGGGGCCATACTTGTTTGTTTGTAGGAGTATATAATACTCTTTTTTTATCCCTTACTATCTGTTTTTTAACCTGGTTGTGGAGTTGCCTGAATTGTTGGAAATTTATGTTCGATTTAGAATATTGCGATTCATGCTGTGCTTCATCTCTTTCTTTCATAACATTTTTGCTTGTTATAGAGAGTAAGGGCACATGATTGTTTTCTATCTGCTTTATACACTGATGGGCAAGAGCATTCAGGGTATTTAGGAATATTGTACTGAAGTGGGTTACTGCATCATCTCATTGTGGTGTATTTAAGATTAATCAGTATACTGCTTTTAGTGAGCCAATGAAAGTTTCCTGGCTGAATTCTGTAAGATTTTGGGTAGTTTTATATTTATGTTTATTATTTATGGAGTAGTTATGTGGACATAAGCTGGTAGGTGATCACTTAAGATGTGTGGAAGTATACCAGCTGTAGAACAGTTGTCTGGGATGGAGACCAATATCCAATCTAGTGGGGAGCCATGCTTGTTAGTTTTATTAAATCTGGTGGGAGAGTTAGTAATTTGTGTGAACCTGAACAGGTTCGTGCTAATAGCGAGAGTCAGAGGATATGTTTTACCAGTCAATATAAAAGTTGCTCAAAATGACTGCCTAGTTGTTAATACTGTGAGAGATCCAGAATAATACTTCTTTAAGGATGGGAATGTTTTGTCCTGGTAGGATATTTTGCACTGTGATGCATAAGCTTTTTGTGCTAGGTTTAAGGAATGTGATAAGAATTTCAGCTGTGCTGAATTTTGGGACAGTATTTGAGTAGGGGGTTGTACTTTTGGTTACTGGGGAAGAGTAAGGCTGCATATACTTCCACTTGTCTGTTACAGTACTATATGTTAGTGTACCGCTTCCTACAAAATGAAAATTCAATCAAAGGGTCATTTAACTAAATGAGTTTTCAAACATTTTTTTATTGTTTTGTGATTCACCCAAATGCCACTCAACAAAACCAAATTAAGAGGAAACTATATTAGCAAGTACATTTCATCACCTTACATCTTTTCCTCATCTTTAAATAAGCAACTTATATCCAAGTGTTCCAAAGCAGATTCAATGCATTAAAGTAATAAAAAAATGCATATGCATCATAGTGTTACCCATCTCAGTATTCTTCAATATCCTCTCCTAGGATGCTTGGCTATATATTATTATACATTTATGTATGGCTGCATTTCTGCATTTGTCCTGCTATTATTCTGGCAGCTCATTTCTGCACATTCCTTCTGTAAATGGAATCAGCCTTATACAGTTCACTTGGTTTATAAACTATAAATCAATAAATACTATGAAACCACTCCAGATCTTCAAGTGGTCTTGGATAAAGACATTATTCACTTTGACACCAAGCACAAAAACAGAACTAGTCATCCTGAGTCACCTATCCGCTGACTGGGACTTTGTTTTCTGGGTGAGTACACTGATCCTTCAATACAGAATCATGGATTCTCCTAACTAGGAATGAACTATGAGACACAAAACACTCCAGTGAAACAGCAAGTTTAACTGGATCCTGACAATATCGCCCTAGTAATAGTCTTGCAGTCGGTGCTGCGGCAAACTGCACAAGTGGCATCTGTCTGTATTTGCTTTGTACGGTCAAAATAAAATCCAAATATAATACGAGCATAGCTATTCTAAGAACATGAGCAATTCTGAACCTACTGATTTCATACAATGCTTAGTTAACCAATTCCTACTTTTTATCATCCACTAAATGATGCTGCACATTAGTCTGACATACTATTTTTGATTATTTCATAGAGAATGTCACATTAAATAATTACTAAATAAATAATTACTGATGCTCAGACCTGCAAACCTGTCCTAGATAACACTCCAGAAAAATGTCTTTAATGTCTGTTAGAGAATGGGCAAACTGTACATCAGCACCCTGATTGGAGAATGAATGTTCTCCAGCAGGCTATTAATGTACAAGCAATGCCTACTGAAAAATGAGTCTGCCACTTGACGGCAGCATATCAAGCTGCCGTGGAGCTCTGAATGAGAAAACCAAATGGCTGCCATTATTTTACACTTGCTTAGCAGCGCGTTTGCTGTTTAGTGTATGTAAAATGTGAAAAAAAGAAGACAATTAAAAAAAAAATTGTGTGTGTGTCTGTGTGAGTGTATGCATGCATGTCAGTGAACATGTCAGCAAGCTGTTATTTTACCCTCCCTAAGCAGCACATTCGCTGTTTAGCAAGTGTTAAATAAAAAAAGGAAAAAAAATTTAAATAAAGCATGCATGTGAGTGTTTTGCTTGTATGAGAGTAAGACAGAGATCGATCGAGCGAAACAGAAAAAAAGTGTGTATGTTTCTGTATGCGTATGTGAGTGAATGCGTGCATGAAAGCAGAATCAACTTCTTGTATTTGTGTGTGTGTGTGTGTGTGTGTGTGTGTGTGTGTGTACGCGCGCACATGAGGGACATAGAGACTAAAATGTGAAAGTGATCTAGCGATCCCCTGGCATCAGCAGCAGTTTTGCATACCTCTCTAACTCAGACATAATTTTTAACCTACTAGCACAAAAACATCTGGACAAAGCCTGACCTAATGGGGGACAAATGCTAAGAAATGGGGACACATTTTAAATACTGGTCTTATAAACTTAGAAAGTTGCTAGAATAACAGGTTTTGTGGTAACATATATTTTCTGAAGGATATGAAATCTGAAAATCAAATGCATGTCATTACTGAGCGACTTTAATCTTTAGATTATTCCAGTGATTTGTCAAAAAAACACATTTTATATGAGGAACAGACCGAAAATATGATGCACAAATCTAGGCATTCTGCAAAAATATGTACAGTTGAGAGGTATGCTCTTAGATCAAGGTATAAGCCTAAAATAAACAGGACAAAGTATCAGAATAGGAACATAGTTTAAATGATTTGTGTTTGCATGCAATTTCTGAAGCAGAGGTGTGTGTGTGTGTGTGTGTGTGTGTGTGTGTGTGTGTGTGTGTGTGTGTGTGTGTGTGTGTGTGAGAGAGAGAGAGAGAGAGAGACAGTGAATGAGTGAAATCTACCAATGACACAGCAGCAAAAAGGTTTGTATACCTCTAGACCTTTCAGCTGAAGAAATCTGGATAAAGCCCAAAATAAAAGGGGAACAAAGGCTCAAAAATAACACCATGTTTTAATTATTGCTCTTGTAAAATTACAAACCTACTTAAATAAAGGTATTTGTGTTAGCATGAATTTTTCTGAAGAAAATAAAACTCAAACTCAAATGTATATCATTATTTAGTAACTTTTGTCTCCAATGACTGGCAATAAACCAAACGTTTTAGGAGTAAAGGACCAAAAAAATAAAGCAAATACCTGGATTTTTTAAAAGTGTTATATTTTGGATGTAAAATGCTTCCTTCAGCACCATTAACATATACGACAGCAAAAAGTAAAAATACACAGGAACAAGTGAAAGGTGCGGTACAAGAAAACTGTGTAAACTTGAAGTAAAAAACAAGTACCGAACGGCTAGCCAAAAACTCTATTTATTGAACATAAAGAAAGTGATAAAAGTAAGCGCTTTCATGATAACACTATCGCTTCTTCAGACTGATAAACAAGTAGAAAGACATGAGTTTAAAAAGAAAGCAAGGCCAATCAGCTATCATATGCAAATCTGATAAATTAACTAAAAGGTACACACACACAAGCAATGCAACAATTGTTATAAATACAACGGAAACAGTACAAATAAAATCTTAGTTTAAAATCTTTGTTTAAAAACAACATTAATGTTTAAGCGGGCGTGCCTTCAAGAATGGTTTAAGGCTAGAGATGCCATTTAAACCAGGCAGTTTCTCTGCATTCAAGAGCAAGATCCATTTCTGTTCAGCCCAGAAATACACACACACACACATCTTAGTCTATCTACTGATTTTGAGTGAATGACCCAAACGCTGATACTCTCAATGTCAGCCAGAACATTCTGACACGCTACTATGTATCCTCCAAGAAACAGCTTCAGTGCTTGCAAAATACAAACTTAAAAATAAAACAAAAAAAACAACACTTTTTGCAGAGGGCCAAGTCCCCTATACACCCCCAAAACTAATTATATATATACTAACTCCAAGACTGCACAATATCGGGGAAAGAGAATATTCGTCTACCCCGGATAATGTGCAATCTCACCACCTGTAAATCATCTGCTTAGTTGAACAGATCTTGGGGATTAAATAGACGTTGACTATCTGTAATGCTGACAGTAATCAGCACTCTCTCATACATAAATATACTCAATGCTATTCTAAACTGAGGCATACTGCATCAACAAAGCACTGTAAAAGAAAGACCATATGGAAAATCTGGGGCAAACAAGTTATATGAAATGTTTTGATGCTTTTACCAGATTAGAAGAATACTTGTAGCTAATATGTATTAAATATTTCTCATCTACATTCTTCAGGCACCAATCTACCCAAGTACCTTAATTAATAATCTCATGCCATAATTTGAAAGGAATTTGTGCCTCTTTGCAGACAGTATTAACATTTGTGATATGTCTGATGATCTACAAGGAAATGGTACAAGGGGGCTATTTTGCTGTAGTCCACATTGTGATATTTGAAGTCCACATAAACCAAGTACAATTACTCTGCAAAGGTATGGAGACAATATATAAAACAAAAATATCCCAACTCCCTACCTGAGTTTAAGCAACTTCGAAACTCCACTAAAAAGCTAATAACTAAAGACTGCAACTTTTACTACTCCAAACTCCAGTCCTTGGACTCCACAAATCCCCAAAAATTCTGGGACTCCATCTCATCAGTTCTGCACCCTGGCAATAAAGTAAACCCCTGTCCAAATTCCACCCTCTCTGACCTTGATACAGCCACCCATTTCAACTCATTTTTCATAGACTGCATAGCCAAAATATCCACCTCCTTCCCACCCCCCTCCTCCAGCCCTAGCCCCTCCTACCACAACCCCACCCCGATCACCTACCTCCATCCACAACTTTCTGCCTTGCTCCCATTCCCACAAGCACTATAAAAAGACTTCTCCTCAAACTCAAACCCTGTCACTATGCACCTGACAATCTTCCACCTACCTTTCTCAAACATTCTGCAGACAGCATCGCCTATCCTATCTCTATTCTTATAAATAGATCCATACAAGAATCATACGTCCCTTCAATCTGGCACCATACTTACACCATTCCCCTCCACAGAAGTGGCAAAAACACTGACACCACCAATTTCAGGCCTATTGCCACCCTTTCCACTCTTTCTAAAATTCTTGAGAAAGCCATAAATGCCCAACTTATGACACACCTAACCAAATATAATCTCCTCTCCCCTACCCAACATGGCTTCCGCCCTGGCCACTGCACCATGACTGCCCTTCTTTCCTTTCTGGAAACCATCAACCTTGAATGCAACTCAGGAAAATTTGTATCTACACTTTTCCTAGAGCTGTCTAAGGCCTTTGACACCATCTCCAACACCCTACTCATATCCCTACTCTCCACCCTAAATCTCTCTCCCTCCACTATAGCCAGGTTTCCCAGCTACCTGTCCAGTCTCCAACAAGCTGTTCAATGGAAAACGTCAACCTTCCCCTTCCTACCTACACCTACAGGTATCCTTCAAGGTTCTGTTCTTGGCCCTATACTTTTTAACCGATTCATTAACAACTTTCACTGCTCCATCCCAGAATCTTCTGTCATACAGTATGCTAAAGACTCTACTATCATCTGCTCAGCCTTCTCCCCCTCCGAGCTCCTATCTAAAACTCAATTAGCCTTCTCCACAACAGAAACCTGGATGCAGTCCAAATACTTAGCTCTAAATGCAAATAAAACCAAACTAATGATCTTTTCCCCTACAAAAAAATCCTTTATTGATAAAACCTTTTTCACCATACAGAGCCAGAACAACACTCCCATTGAAATTGTTTCCAGCACTAAGCTTCTTGGCATCATCATTGATGAAGAACTAAAATTTGATACCCAGATCCATTCCATAATTAAGAAAACCCACCAAAAGATAGGTCTCTTCTACAGGCATAACCGCTTCATCAGCCCCTCTACCCCTAAAACCCTAGCTTCCACCTTCCTGCTCCCCTCCCTTATGTATGGTCCCTTTGTTCACTAATCTCAACCTTGGCCTACGATCCAAACTAGAATCCTGCTACCACAAGATCTGCAATTTTGCTACCAATTCTAAGTACTCAGCCCACCACTGCCACACTTTTAATTGGCTTGAACTACCCAATTACCTCAGACACCTACAACTCACCTTTGCCCACAAGCTTATCTTTAAACCTGCAAATTGCCCATCTCTAGCTACATCCTTAACACCCTATTTAGCTAGCCACCCACTCAGATCCACACACCAAAATCTGCTACAGGTCCTCAAACCTTCACGGCCTCAAAGCCATCTACTACTGTCCTACTTCTTAGCTAAACTGTGGAACTCTCTTCCCCCTCACCTATGCAACCTTCCAAACCTTACAAAATTAAAATCTCAGCTTTTCTCTTCCAAACCATACAAAATTAAAATCTCAGCTTTTCTCTCATCTATTATCCAAATGGGAATGCCCGTCTCACAGTCCAACATAAACCCCTTACCCCCTTTGTTTTCTGCCCTGCTCTGAATTTCATTACCAGTTACCACCACTACTGCCTCTCTACCTAAACTTTCTCTTCCCTATTTGATTGATTTCTTCTCAGCTATTATACTATACTTTCAATTTTAAATGTTCTACTACTTTCTCCATTCATTAACTGCTCACCTTACCTAAAGACTTAGTGCCTACTTGTTTAGATGTTGAATTTCTGAGTGCTTATTGACAAAATTGTCTTTAGATAATTGTTTAGTTTAACCTAACCTGAAAACGGCTAACAACCATATGTCTAATTGTTTAACTTACTAGAGATCTTCTGTTCTATTCTTCTGTAAATGCTAAATGCTTCTATTGAAATATTTGTCTTTTATTTTGTAACATGTAATTTGCAATATCTTGGAGCTTTTCTCCCCGGGCCTCCACTGAAAATGGGCTCTTTATGGCCCAGTGTACTTCATCAAACTTAAATAAATAAATAAATCTAATTGTATTCTACTGACTAACTAATGATTTTTTAAAGATTTATGGAGAATACTTCCATGAAGTCAGTTAATTTAATATTTAGTTGAAATATAGAAACATAATTGATAGATAAATCAAAACTGCAAGCTAATTTCTGAGAGAAGTAAAACATATAGTAATGTGAATGAAAGAATGATGGGAAGTGGTGGTGTATTGAACAAAAGTAATGCATGTGATCAGACAGAGAGGGGGCAAAGTTATTACTGATACCAAAACTGTTTAACTAAAGGAACAAGAAAACTAAGAAAATAAGTTAGAATGTGAAAACTGTCATCATCATCAGCTCCCCTTTTCCCATTTATTTCTACATGGGGTCAGGGTATCGTGTTAACTGTCGCCAACTCTCTCGATTCAGTGCCTCACTTCTGCATTTTTTCACAGTGAACTGATCGATGGAAGGACACTGAGGAAACTCAGAGCTATAATATATAACATTAAGTATCTTGTTTTTTGTTTATTTTGTTCTTTATTTCTTTGTTATTTATAGTACTTTGTGTACTGTGTATTTTTCTAGCTAGTTTCACTGTGTGTGAGGTATTAACTGGAAATTGTCCACTTTTATTAAGCATCTGTTGGGTTGTTTGTTTCTGATAACTGGTTACAGTAAACTATTTTTTTCTAGAGGCTCCTTTAGCTGTTTAAAACTTTCATTTAAAGGCTCACTGCTGCTTTTCAGCTGTGAAACATTTCTGCAGTTTGTTCTACGTAGTGGGGATATTTGTAGCATTTCCATATTCAGGCTTGTATTTGGGCCTAGTGTTTGTGGAGGCTGTGTGTCTGAGCACATATTCAGAGACATTGGTTTGGCCAAAGCCATCAGGCATTTCTGTGAGAGAGAATTGTTTGAGGTCATTGGCTGACTGAGGTCACCTGGACTACAGCTTAGACTAAGCACCTCATTGGTTCTTTTGAGATTTCTTTCTTAAAAGCTGTCTCAGGTTTCAACTTTCTGTTACCTAAGAAGTTCAGTTGTGAATGCTCTGCCATTTCACAGTGAACTGATCGAAGGAAGGACACTGAGGAAACTCCCTCCCTGCTGGTATAGTGTTTTTATAGTTGGTGGCTTTGCAGTTGCCCGCCCCTAGTGTAAATTTGATCTGGGACCCTCCTCCCAGTCTAGTGTCATTACCTCATTCTACCCAGTACAGGGAGAACATTTGAGAAGGCCAATCAGCTTAGTTTCGGCTACTCCTTTCTCTCTTTCCACTAAAAAAAAAAAAAAAAAAAAAAAAATTATCTTCTTTTACTGTATTTGTGTTTTTTCCTACTTTATTTTGCTTTTGCATCATCTTAAAAGTACTCAGTTGTATTTATTACTGCTTGGTGTAACTTATTCTAAGCCTTTTAGTTTAAGCACTTGGGCTTTAGACCAGTTGTTTTACATTAGGAAGGTTTGTGGGCTGCACTGTGGTGGCAGGACAGGTAGCTTACATCCTTCTAAGTTGGGAACTGCTGATTGAGGGCTCAGTGTCTGTTATTCTAAAAGTGTATTAGTTCTGGTTTAAGCACCTGGGCTTCAGGACAGTTATTTTACATTAAGAAGGTTCATGGTCTGCACTCTTGTGGGAGAAGAGGCTGGACTCTGCCCTCCTGAGCTGGGAATTTCTGGTTAAAGGCTTATAGTGCCTGCATATTTGAACTATTTCTTACTGTAATTGGTACACCTTGTTTGCTGTAGCACAGACTAGATCCAGGCCTGCTGAATCTAGTTTTGTTTTTATGCTTGTTATTTCCCTGAAAAGCTAATTCCACCTAAAACACGGCTTTTCAGTGCTTCTGTGGATCCCTAGTGATATCTGCATTGCTTACTGTACTTATTTCCTTGTTTCACTTGAAAGAAAGTTACTGTTTGTCATTTTTGCATTTGTTACCTGGCACTTGCTCACTAAAGCAATTATATAAGTCAGCACTAAAAAATTAAAAGCACTACACCCTCACAAACTCCCCCTGGAGTACCTTGCTCCCCATTGGCCATTTTTTCAATTATAAAGAAATTCCCAATACTATTCTAGCATGTCCAAAGATCAGTTGTCAATCTCCTCTCCAGTCCAGCTGGTGAATCTGGGAATCTTGAGGCAATGTTACTACTGCCTCATGTACACAGACAACCCTCTCCGCCTCCCAACAAATTCCAACACATGTGAGAGATGCAACCATATAGCCAAACCGGAGGCTAAGCTCTCTCAACTCAGTAGTGGTGTAACCAGTCAGGAGGAGAAGGAAACCACACTCACTAAAATTCCAGTCTCACATAGACCTACCACGACAGCAAACCAAACACATAAACACACAAAAACATACGTGGAGGTTAAATAAAAATCTGCCTAAGCAGCAGAGACGTCCAAAGCAGACACCCAAGCAACCGCTACCCCAAAACAAAACACGTGCGACACATAGCTCACAAAGCCAGTGTGCCGAACAGTCACAGCCCTTAAGGCTAAACAACACACCTGATACACTTGTAATAGGTGACTCTATCATCAGGCACACTGACGTCCCACTCACCAGGCTGAACAAGGAGAAGGTCACGGTGAGCTGCCTGTCGGGCGCTAGGATCCACCACATAACACAAGCACTCAGGTCACTCCAAGGCAAGTACAAATATGACTCAGTCATTGTCCATGCTGGTGTGAATGACCTGAGACGTACCTCCATGGACTACATGAAAAGAGACATAGAGGAGCTCTCTGAACATGTAGCCCAGGCCGGTATGACCCTGACCTTCAGTAGCATCTTACCCTCACCAAGAATGATGCCACAGTATGAAGACAAGATTATCAATTTCAACAACTGGCTTAAGTATTGGTGTCATTCAAAGGGGATCCAATGCCTGTCAGCCTGGGATGACATGCTCGACAAGCCACGATGCTTCGCTAGGGACGGCTTGCACCTGTCACCCCTGGGCTTTTGGATATTGGCAAATGCTCTTGCTACCCCCATAATGCCTTTTTTAGGCAAGGCTCAAAAGACAAACCCACCTCCATAGGTATCACAAGGGATAAGAAACTAAGAGTAATGCTACTCAATGCCAGAAGTCTAAACCTCAAGATGCACTTTTCGAAACTCTCCTTAGCATGGAGAACATTGATATCTGTGCAGTAACAGAAACCTGGTTCAAGGCTCTCGAGAGCACCCCAGCACTACCAGGTTATACCTCATACCATGCTTTTCGGCCTCAAAACTTGGACCAAACCACAAAAGGAGGGGGAGTATCAATATTCGTCAAAGATACCCACACCTCCAGGTTGATGGCACAGCACGAAGCATCAGAGACTATCCATGTGCAACTAACAGTGGGTAAAACTGCCTTCTAGTTTATAGCCTGCTACAGACCACCCTCCAAAACCCAGGAACCCCACTCGACCTTCCTGAGAACACTGGAAAATATGAAGGTCTCTCCAAACACCATTATATTGGGTGACTTCAACTACCCAACCATAGACTGGGAGCATTACTCTAGCTCCAACACCCTAGCCCAAAGGTTCCTAGAATTTATGAACTCAAATGCTATGGAACAACTTGTTACCACTCCCACAAGAGGGGAAAACATATTGGACCTGATCATCACCAACATGGGGACTCTATGCTCCAGACCAGAAGTGTATCCCTCACTGGTAAGATCACACCATAAACTAATCTCACTGGATATTCACATCCCGACCCCACCCCATGCCCAGAAAACCACAGTGAAAAACTTCTCTAAAGCAAATTTCACACTCCTCAAAACCGAGGTGGAATCCTTCAAAGCCTCCGGGCCTGTGGATAATACGGCCCAGACTGCAAAATCCTTTATAAACGCATTCTATGAACACCTTCAGGAATGCATGGATCATGCAATCCCAAATAAAACCAAGACCCAATCCTCCAAAGGCAGACGTCCTGTCTGGTGGACCCCAGCCATAAACAAACTATACAATAGAAGGAGGAAGCTACTACATGATAGAGCAAAATCCCTAAAAGGGAAGGCATCTCTGATCAGTATTAGCAAAAAACTACGGGCACTCATAAAATCGTCTAAGGCCAGCTTCGAGAGAAAAATTGCACAGGACACTAAGGATAATCACAAGGCTTTCTTTAGTTATGTTAGGAACCTGGGTGGGAATTCCCAGATATGCTCAGAATTAGTCTAAAATTACAAAAAATACACCAAACCCACAGACATTGCCAACATCCTAGCTGACAGGTTCAGCGCAAACTCCCCCCCCCACCACAAGGGCTAATATCTATCCCAGCAGAGTGCTGCCCCCCTGACATCTCAGATGCTCAGGAAAGAGCTGCCCTCTCCAAAGCAAGAAACACAGCATCAATGGGACCAGATGGTGTCCCAGGCTGCGTCCTACATGAACTCCAAGAAGAGCTAAACCCAAACCTAAAACTACTGTTCAATCTCAGCCTTGATACAGGATACGTACCCAAAGAGTGGTGTACAGCAACAGTGGTCCCTCTCCACAAAGGTGGTGCCTCAACGGATCCTGGAAACTATCGCCCCATAAGTCTCACTAGCTTGGTCTGCAAAGCTATGGAAAGGATCATCATGGACCTTATAAATAAAGATATTGGGGACCTACAGACACTGGCTCCTACCCAGTTCGGCTTTGTTAAGGCCAGATCCTGCCTCTTAAACCTGGTCGATTTCTTTGAAACAGTCACCAAGGCCATTGACAAGGGGAAGGTGGTCCACACAGCCTACCTGGACCTCGCAAAAGCCTTCGATACAATGCCCCACTCGGGCATTAGAGATAAGCTCACCAGCTTAAATATAAACCCCTATGTCACTAGATGGGTTGCAAACTGGCTCAAGGACAGAACCCACATGGTTAGAATAGCTGGAGCCATGTCAGACTCCAAACCAGTTACAAGTGGCGTCCCACAAGGCTCAGTCCTGGGACCTCTCTTGTTCGATATATATTTCTCGGAGGTACAGGCCAACATGGAAGGACTGTGGCTGACCAAGTTCACAGATGACTGCAAACTGGGCACCATAATAGACTCTCCAGCCGACACAAGCATCCTCCAAAAGGGCCTCATAGAAACAGACAACTGGTGCCAGAGCCATGACCTCAAGCTAAACACCAAAAAGTGTATAGTCATCCCCTTTGGCAAAAACAAAGTGCCCACAAATTACCACATAGGTGGTAATCCATTAACTACAGAAGAAGTAATTATGGACCTGGGGACCCAAGTTGATAGCAATCTCTCATTTGACAACCACGTGGCCAAAGTGGTTAGAAAAACATTTTATATAGCCCACCTAATCATGAAGGGATTCACATCTAGATCAGGGGAGGTCATCGTGCCTCTTTACTCATCCCTCATCAGGCCCATAATTGAGTACAATGCCCCTTTTGGGATGTACCTTACCAGACACCTGCAGCAACTGGAAAGACCCCAAAAGTACCTCACCAAGAGGATCAAGGGGCTCAAACAGATGCCGTATGCTGCCCGGTTAAAGAAACTCCAGCTCTACTCAGTGGCATACTGCCTGCTCAGAGGCAAACTGTGCCTGACGTACAAAGCCATGTCCAACCCGGAATTAATGGACATGCTGCACCTCAGAAAATCCAAATCCCATCGAGCTACGCGCTCGAGGGACTTGAACCTCAGCACTGAAATAAATAGGACATGCTGGAGGGACAGATTCATAACCCAGAGGGTCCCTTCACTCTGGAATAAAATCCCAGTCCAGGTTAGGCAGAGTCCCTCATTGACTCTCTTCAAGAGGAATCTTGATGAGTGGATGGGAGATCGTAGGTTTACCCCGGGTATCACTTCTGTGTCACTGTTAGACAGAGGCGCAGTATACTAACCTCGAAAAAGGGCATAGCAAAATTAATTTAAAATGGGTGGCGAAAGCCATACACACTCTGGCTAGGCTTATAAATGCCCTAGGGCAGATAGCCTAGTATGAACCTATGAACCTATGAACCTTCTTCAACACTCATGCCTGATTGTTGCAGATCTTTCACACAATCCATCCACCTCTTTGCTGGGTGTCCTTGTTTCCTCTTACCTTCTTCCTGTCTGTCCTAAATCTTCCTCAGCAGATTGTCTTCTGGTTTTCTACACATGCCCAAACCACCATAATCTGTTCTCTTTGATCTTTTCTGCAATTGAAGCTACTTTGGCTTCTGCTCTTATGGCATCATTTCATCTGTCCCACAGTGTGCATCCTTCCACCATTCTCAGGCACTTAATTTCCATCACCTCTAGCTTCTTCAACTGTTCTGCCTTTACTGCCCAGGTTTCTGTACCATACAGTAGTACTGGTCGTACTACTGTCTTGTACACCTTGCTTTTCAGCTTCTTTGGCATTCTTCTGTCATAGACTACACCTGATACTCTATGCCAGTTGGCTGCTGCCCCAATGATTCTAGCTTTGACCTCTTCATTCAGACCACCCTTCTCCTCAACCACCCCTCCCAGATATTTGAAGCTGTTTACCTGTTTCACTATCTTCCCTTCTATCTCTATTCTCGGCTTCTTCTGATTTTCTCAATTTGCTGACATTACCACCATCTTATCTCTGCTTAGTTTCATCCCATGTGCCTTCAGATTTGCATTCCATTCTCCTATCCTTTGCTGAAGTTCTAGCTCACAGTCTGCCTGTACTGCTACACCATCTGCATACAGCAGCTTTGTTGATCTGTCCCCTCCAACCTGTTTGCTAATGTAGTCCATCACCAGTATGAACAGCAGTGGACTCAGAGCTGAACCCTGGTGTACACCCATTCCCACTGGGAACCCCTCTGTGATGCCAAACAATGTTCGTACTTGAGTCACTGGGTCCTTGTACATAGCCTGCTCTAATTCTACCAATGTTTCTGGGACTTCAAACAACTGCAATACTACCCAGATCAGCTTTCTTGGGACCTTGTCATATGCTTTCTCCAAGTCTAGGAATGCCCATTTGGACTCAGTCCTCATTTGTAGCTGCTTCTCAAGTATCTCTCAATGCAAACATTGGGTCAATTGTGCTGCATCCTGATCTGAATCTGAACTGTTCATCTCCCATCTTACATTCTACTACTCTGCTTATCAGTTTATCAATCACCCTCTCCAGAACTTTCATGCAGTGTGGTAGGAGATTGATCCCTCTGTACTGCCCACAGTTGTGGATATCCCTGTTGTTCTTGTACACTGGCACAAGTATGCTCATTCTCCAGTCATCTGAGATACACTTTTCTCTACACACTGCTATTAGTACCCGCAGGAGCCATTTCTCCCCTATCTCACCCAGCATCTTTATCATACCTGATGTGACCTCATCTGAGCCTGCTGCTTTCCCTGACTTCATCTTCCTTAGTTCTGTTCTTACTCCTTCTAAGGTGGGCTCCTCTTCGTCTCTAATTTTAATGTGAAAATTATCAGACAAGATGATACCTTAAGTAGAGAAAACTGATAGACTGGAAGGGTTATTGTAAGACAAAAGATGACATATATGTGTAAGGTAAAGCAATAGAAAGAAACAGAGTAAGGAGAAAGCATTGGGGAATAATGAGATAAAATTAGGAAAAGACTAAAAAAACATGAGCAGAATGAAACTGTAAGTCATCTACCTGTATGGCTGGAAGGCAGGGGATGATAAATGCTACCTGAAAACAGTAGTACTAGATTAGTGAGGGAATGTAGAATAGGCATGAGGATAAGAAAATAGACAAATTAAAAAAAGGAAGAATATGAAAAATTATCAGAAAAAGCATAAGATAATAGCAGAGGTGTATTTTTGATTTTCTAATGCAGTATGAAGCCTTTAAAAGCTATAAGAGATGTATGGTTTCTTATACAGGGGCAGTTAATTCTTTAATTTATTAGTTCAGAATCTGAAAGAAGAGACACCATGAAAACTGATTTAGAGTCTTGAACTATAACTAAAGTGATGAGCTAAAAATAAAAATCTCCTTCTGATCAGACAAAATAAATAGGAACAGTTGCCTCTGAGTGACTTGTGTATAGCAAACTAAGTTAGAGGAATTTTAGTAATGACAGAAGGCCAGTTAGTTGCACTTAGTGCTGTGTAATACTGCTTAGAAGGGTTGACCTAAGAGCAATTTAGCAATGTTTAGTAATATTGTTAAGTTTGTGTAATGAGGTATGGATATCATGAACAAACAGTAGTTTCGGAGTAGGGTAGCTGTTGTGGAAATGTAAAACAAATTGATTAGATGGTGTTTTGAGCAGCTCTTTTTACAGATAGCTTATTCAAAATGATAACAGACTCCTGAATGCAGTGATCAAATTGTAAATCTTGGTCAATAATCAGTCCTGTGCAATCTATATAACAGGTATTTGTTACAATCTTTAGCTGAGGATAATCTTCTGCTAATTATTTCTGTAGTTTTAAAATATTTTGTCTGCACTGTGTTAGAAAATGCCATACTTTCTTATAATGGATTTAGAAGATGGAATAGTTTGTATGCAATTGTTTTAAACAATGTCTGAATGTTGAGTTAAGGAAGGAAGCATATGATAAGTTAATTCCCAAATGGAAGAGTTTCTCTATAATACCTGAGTGGGAGATTGTGTCAAATCCTAGGTTAGATCATTACGTCCAGGGCCTTGTTGGCTTTCCTCAAAGAAGTCAACCATGTTTAAAACAGGCATAATCTACTTCTAACAAATCCGAACTGTGTTGGGCCCAGAGTTCAGAGATTACCTATGTCCTTGTTAATAAGCTCCACAGTGATTCTTTCCACAACCATGCAGATGAGGCTAGTCAAGCTTATAAATCTAAGGGGGCAGCAAAAGCCAACACATTCCGGCTAGGCTTATAAATGCCTTCGGGCAGATAGCCTAGTACCTACCTACCTACCTATGGGCCTACAATTCCCAGGGTTGGTTGATGGTCTCCCTTTGTGCAGAGGGATTCCTGTTGCTGTCCTCCATTCCATCAGAATACAGCCAGTTTGTAGGATGTGGTTAAACAGTGATCCAAGTGAGTCTATTAGGCCATGTTTTAAGCTGTTTAAAAGGCACCCTGGGATGTTATTTATTTATTTTTTTTACCTTGGAGAATGCCAAGAAGATCTGCACTCTTGAGATAATAGTCTGAGGAATGGTGGCAGGTATATTTTGGGGGATGGCTGGAAGGGAGGGGGGGATGTGAAGTTTTCTCCAAATCTATCAGCTAGCAGGTTGGCAGTTACCACCAGTTGAGTATTGTTGGTGCCATCCACAACCAGTTCAGTGCATGGCTGGATATTCCTGTTTAGATTTCGGATGTAGTTAAAGAATGCCTTGTGTTTATCCTTAGCGAAGCAGGCTAGTTTTACTATGTAATTAGCTTTGGCGGACTTGACATTTGTTTGTTTAAGCTACAGAGGGATTTCTTCCTCTGCTGAGCCAGTTCCCTCTTGTTCTTGGACATTAGTTTCTTTCTCTTGTTATATAGTCTGTTTATAGTAGGGGTCCACCAGGGTGGTTTGTTTTTTTCAGCAAGACCAGGTTTAAATCCAATCAGGTACAGCCGATTCTATACAACTGCTTAAGTGCTTTTATAGGGCATTGGCGTGCACCTCTCCATAAGAGTCCATGTTATCTGCATTTGAGGGGCTTTGAAACTTCTTATACCATCACTTAATAGGAGGTAATTTGTCTTTGAAAAATTCATAAAAGTTTTTGAGCTTGATGGGGTATCAGTTCTTATAATTATATCAAACAAGATTTATGATTCATGGTCTGATGTTACCAGGGAGAACATCACATGGGGGGGGGGGGAGTGTGCTCTCCCATGTTAGTGAGTACTATGTCCAGAACATTTGAGCCTGTTGTAGGTGTGCGGATTAGCTGTTCCAGGCATTTGCATTGACAAAGTCCAAGAACCTCTGAGCCACCATTTTTGTGGTTGTGTATGTTCAAAGTTGATGGTAGGATAATTAAAATCACCCATGAGTAAGGTGTTGGGCTTTATGGCAAGTGACTCCAGTAAGTGCAGGTATGCAGTACTCTTCTCCTGTTTCACGGTGGAGGACTTACAGCTAACTATGATGTGGTAGGGAGATTTGCCTATAGTTACTTGGACATGGAGTAGTTCAAGACAGTCATACTTTTTAACCAGTCTAGAGGTGTACTTATCCTTAATGAAGATGGATACACTTCCTTCTTTGGTTCTTACATGCTCAGTTTGTGGTCTGAATGTATGGAAGGCATTGTAGCCCAGCATGGCCAGGGTGCTTTCCTCATCTGTGAATCACATCTCATGGACTGCACAGATGTCAGCATCTTTCAAAGTAAGGTGTGTTTCCATGGAGTGCAGTTTCGTGATTAGACTTCTAGCATGACAGGACTGTGCTTGTAGTGCCGTGACTACAAGGGGGATGTATACCTTGTCCAGGCTAAGGATGATCAATAAGGTAACAGTGTTCTGTGCACAACTCAATTGCTCCTAGAGTAGCAGAGAAATTTACAAGGGTTTCACTGACAGCTGTTTACTGAGTTTCTAGGCTTTTGTGTCTATACAGGGCACTGCTAACCACTGCTGCACAAACAGCAGCACTGGACAAACGTTAGGTTTAAATAAGAGCAAAGAGAAACACATTTTTAAGTTACCTACTAATCAGGAAAGAACACAATAAGTCTTCCACCAGCAGTCCCCAACTCAGACAGGCTAGATCAGCACACTTCTGCCACAAGGTTGTATAAAAATGTCTTCTTAATGTAGAATAAGTGGTATGGAACAAAAGTGTTTGTTTTTTTTTTTTTGAAACTGCTAACGTACAGTTACAGCATATGAGTGAAGTGCAAAAAATACTTAGAGCCCTTTTGTGTAGCTCCCAGCTCCGACAGACCAGGTAAATACTCATTGCAACTAGAAGAATAATACCAGTCCTCCTAATGTGAAAGCACAGTAATGGAATATCCAGAGTGAAATACTACCCCCCCCCCCAAAAAAAAAAACTTTAAAAGATATGAATGCTACCACAAACAAATGTAAGGATATAGATACAGCAATATACTTTAAAACAGCTTGCAAAAGTGTAATTATTCAATAGAAGTATTTCACCTTGCATAAACGAGCCAAGAACCATTTGATTGCACAGAATTTATAAAAGCACTAAGCTCTCCATCCAAAAAAAAAAAAAAAAAACTACATGCAGAAATCTCAAGTGTTTCCCCAACTCAGGCTTCTTCCAAGTGTACTAGATAGAAAATCCACTGACCTCTTGATATATAAAAAAAAGTGCTTGCTAGAGTGTAAAAATAAACTATGTTATCCAACAGCCAGCTAGATAATGCATTCGGGGAAGTAAATCAGTAGAACAATGAGAGGCAAAATGCACTTTTTCAATATAAGCAAGAGGAAAGGCAAATACATAATTTAAAATATCAACAGCAGTGTAGAAAGTGAGGAGCTTATTAAAATCAGTTGAAAGTAGGGGAGGGCAGCTTAAAATTATCAGGTTTAAAAACCAGATCAATGAAGCGAAGGATGGGTGAGAAAAACCTAGCAGGGAATCATCAGCAGTGCTTCAGTTTATACAGGCTTGAAATCTTTTTTAGAACAAGTCAAAGACCCAGAAATTCACTGTGTATTTAAGTATCACTCAAGAGACAATTTAAGCAATGAAAAAACGTGAAATGTGCAGCCTAAATAATTTAAGTGCCTATCTTTCACATAGAATAAAAGTAGGGAATCACCAGCAGTGCTTTAGTTTATGCAGGCTTAAAATCTGGCTGTTGGACAGGTAGTCGGAGCACAAGTAACTGTCACTGTATTTGGTGCCTATTTTTTCATTCTTTTAAAGTTGTACTGGGTTAGTTAAAAACTGCTACAAATCACAAAACAAATCATACACTATACGTATCTTACATACCACAACAACCATGCAACAATAAAAGCAAAGCATGCAAGTTTATTCCTCTGAAAACCTTTTTATACTACATATTTTTCTAAATTACCTCAGCATTAAAGAAGGCACCCCTGCTTGTGAAATACAGAATAGAGAAATATTCACTTATCAAATTTGTTTTAAGATAACGCTTCAATGAGTATATAATATTGAAATATAAATAATAAATGTCCCTTACAAAAGAAGAGACCTTACACTCCAATAATAAAGTAAATAAATCTTTTGTAAGCTCCTTGCAGAAGGTTCCAAACAGCTTAGTCACTTATGTACCAAATATATATCCATAATATACTGCTAAAGAGCTCTTTTTTAAAATATTAAATCAGCAGTCCTGCAATGTATTAAAATGAATATATATACATTTCATGCTTATGACCATAACCATCAAGCATGTGAAGGAGAACAGAAGTAAGCCTTATGGCTTCCTTATCTTCTTCAAAGTGCGCAATCATTTCCCTTCTTATTCTCACATTATACATTAAAGAGAAACTAGATATTTTATGACCATTTCCACAAACTCTCAAACACATACTAGCATAACATTTTCTTTATGTTGACCAGGCATTGCTATAGCTACAATTATCCTACCACTTCTGTTTCTTGCGGAACATCTCAAATATATGGAAGCCCTTTATACCTGAGTTAGCACAAATCACTAACACGGCAATAGTCATCATATGCCAATAACTGATCCACATATAAGGTAAAGGATAAGAAAAGATTTAAGAAACTTCAATAGCTTTCCTATAAATACCACCAATTTTATCAATTCCTTATTTCTCCCATCCGGGCTCCAAATCTTTGCTACATATAAATATTTAGACACACCCAATACTTGAGTAATCTGCTAATAAATGAAAATCTTATCTGTTAACCCAGAATAATAAATCCAAAAAGGCAAACCAACTATCGAAACACAAAAAAGCCAAGGGATAGCGTTCCACAAAGCGTGTAATCAAATCGTATTATACTCTCTGCCAAATATGATGTCAAATGCAAAAGAAGCAACAATAGTTCGAGACTGTAACGTTAGAACTTTTATTATGTACAAGCACTTTCGGAGAGATTAGTATCTCTCCTTCTTCAGACAAAAATGAAACATTCACTTGTTACAGCTTCCCCATTAAATAGGGTGCCAATTAATCAATTAACAGACTACCATTTTAATTAAACTAAATACCATACCAGTTAGTTTAAATGTTAAGAACACTTAAAAACATTGTTTAAAATCCAAACCACTCTGTTACCCCATCTTTATTGTTTAAAAATACAACTATTAAAACCATAAGTTACACAAAACTCACAACTCTTCCATTTACGAACGTTAATGCATGTTGTTATACTATGCGATACACGGTTAAAAAATGAGACTATAAATTACTCTTGAAAGTAATAACAAACTCAGTTTATGTTGTTATATTAACAATATTTCCTAAACGGTTTCCGTTACAATAACGGAACCGTCTCATAAGCCCCATCACCTTATCTCTCAAACTCCACTCCCATCCATAGGTCAGCGACCAAAAACGCCGCCAGATGTTGCAACACATAGGTAAACAAAACCCTGCTCGCCATATACAAATATACGTGGGCATGGTACATTCAAATGCATAAAAAGACATATTTTTCTTCCATTTCCTTATATTTAATTTAAGCTATTATGTTCAAATGGGAATGTTGGTGAATATTTGTTGTTAAACATCATTAAAGTCCGCCCTAGGCAGCATTGAATACAAGTTAAAATGAAAATCAGCAGTTTAATGATATCGATAATCGACTACTTGTCAATAGTATTTTGAAAAATCATAACCGTATTGACTATGTTTCTATACAAATGCTCTCCAAGCCATGTTGTACCACCTACAAAGTAAGACCTTATCTCCTAAGGGTCAAAAGCTTCAAAATACAGGTGAGCGATATCGCTTCATTTAAACCTGGGTGTATATGTGCGGCCGTCCTCAGTTGCCATAGCAACTCATCTTTTTCTAATATTAATTGCCATGGACCTGAGTTGGCTTGTACCTTAATTTGCTTCAACACAGTAAAATTAAAGTAGTGATCCTTGTTCTGAATAATGTGGCAAGCTAATGCATTATTAATATCATTCTTAGAAATAGCGTATAGATGTTCATACATCCTTTTGTGCAATGCCCTTTCTGTCTTTCCTATGTAGAAAGCAGGACATTGCCTACAGCTTGCTACATAAACAACTGCTCTAGAAGAGCAGGTGAAATTGCCAGTTAACCTATATTTTACATTGTTTATTATTACATGGCTGCCCTCCTGTACAAATTTAGTGGAGTGGAGTTTGAGAGATAAGGTGATGGGGCTTATGAGACGGTTCCGTTATTGTAACGGAAACCGTTTAGGAAATATTGTTAATATAACAACATAAACTGAGTTTGTTATTACTTTCAAGAGTAATTTATAGTCTCATTTTTTAACCGTGTATCGCATAGTATAACAACATGCATTAACGTTCGTAAATGGAAGAGTTGTGAGTTTTGTGTAACTTATGGTTTTAATAGTTGTATTTTTAAACAATAAAGATGGGGTAACAGAGTGGTTTGGATTTTAAACAATGTTTTTAAGTGTTCTTAACATTTAAACTAACTGGTATGGTATTTAGTTTAATTAAAATGGTAGTCTGTTAATTGATTAATTGGCACCCTATTTAATGGGGAAGCTGTAACAAGTGAATGTTTCATTTTTGTCTGAAGAAGGAGAGATACTAATCTCTCCGAAAGTGCTTGTACATAATAAAAGTTCTAACGTTACAGTCTCGAACTATTGTTGCTTCTTTTGCATTTGACATCGTATTTGGCAGAGAGTATAATACGATTTGATTACACGCTTTGTGGAACGCTATCCCTTGAACCCAGAATAATAAGACATTTTGGGCTTTAGCTAATAGCGTGATGTGATGTCTTCTATTTAATCCATCATTTGTGTTTATGAAAAGTTACTCCACGATAAAGATATGAGTCAACTTATGTACAGACACATATGCTTGCCTTGGACTATCCATCTGCCCCAATTCCCTTACCTATAGTCAGTTTTGTTTTATCTTTATTAATGTTCAAATATAACTCCACCGCATAATTCAATCTGATATACAGATTTTATTCTTAGCCCCATTTCCAAAAGAGCAAAAATATTGACTCCATTCATGTAAAAAGCATTGTCCTGGCGATTTTATAGGAAATTTTGGTGCATCAAGCAAAGTTAGTCAACAGTGGGTAAGTATACAAACAAAAATGATTATAATAACAAGACATCCTTCTCTTATACCCCTTTTCTGAGACTTTTATTTGTCCCTATATGATCAGAATTCCTTCCAACTTGATTCCAGCTGTGCTGATTAATTGCTGAAATAGAGCAGAACAACTCTGCTGGAATTTGATACTTCAGCAAAATCCCCCATTGTTTTTTCCAGAGACAGATGTAAAATCTACAAAGTCAATAATTTCTCCATATGGATTCTTATGTACTTATTCCAGAGGTGATGTAAAATCACTGATTAAAGCATCCTCACAGAAAGAACAATTTTTAAAAAAAAATCTTCAAAGAATCATCCAAAAGTACTGTATTGGTTCACAGGTTGTTACTAGGCTATCGGCTCTAGAGCCTATACAAGCCTAGCCATAATAATTCCCTGGCTATTTCTTCCCACACTATTTACTTCCCTGGACCCCTGTTTAGCAGGGAGACTGACGTGATCCCTGGGATGAATTTCCTTTCTCCCATCCAATCATCATGGTTCCTTTTGAAGAATGCCAAAGAGGCTCTCTGCTTGACATGTATGGGCAGTCTATTCCAGAGTCTGGGGAGTCTCTGGGTCAGGAACCTATCACTCCAGCATGTTTTGTTTATTGTAGTGACAAGGTTTAGATCCCTGGAGCGTGTGGCTCTGAGGAATTAGGTTTTCTTTAAGTGTAGCATGTTCAGCAGCTCTGGTTTTGACATGGCCTTGTATGTTAAGCAGAGCTCGCCTCTGAGTAGATGATATGCCACAGAGTATAGCTGAAGTTTTTTAAGGCAATCAGCATAGGGCATCTGCTTTAGGCCTGTGATTCTTTTACTGAGGTATTTATGTGGCCTTTCCAGTTGTTGCAGATGTCTTGAGAGGTACATACCAAATGGGGCATTGTAATCTATAATGGGCCTAATGAGGGATGAGTACAGTGGAACAATGACCTCCTTTTTTCTGGATGAAAAGCCCTTAGTGATGAGGTGTGCCACACAGAAGGATTTCCCGACTGTTGTGGCGATGTGGTTATCGAAGGTGAGACCACTGTCCACTTGAGTCCTTAAGTCTCTTATCACACTTTCGGTGTTTAGTGTACTGCCACCTATGT
Organism: Protopterus annectens; assembly: GCF_019279795.1. Taxonomy (NCBI): domain Eukaryota; kingdom Metazoa; phylum Chordata; order Ceratodontiformes; family Protopteridae; genus Protopterus; species Protopterus annectens. The sequence continues at coordinate 279,408,257 of NC_056738.1, read as the reverse complement.
GGTAATTCACGGGTAAATGTTTTTTTTCCAAAGGGGATAACTATACATTTCTTGTCATTGAGCTTGAGCCCATGGCTCTGGCACCAAGCATCTGTTTCTGTAAGGCCCTTTTGTAGAGTATCCACATCATTTGGGGATTCAATAATGGCTCCCAGTTTGCAGTCATCTGCGAACTTTGTTAGCCAGAGTCCTTTAGTATTGGCCTGTACTTCAGAGAAGTAGATGCCAAACAAGAGCTGTCCCAGGACTGAACCCTGAATACTCCACTTGTCTAGAGCTGGATTTGGAGTCGGCTACTTTTACAATGTGGGTTCTGTACTCCACTTGTCACTTGTCCAGAGCTGGATTTGGAGTTGGCTACTTTTACAGTGTGGGTTCTGTCAGTAAGCCAGTTGGCAACCCATCGAGTGACGTAGGGATTAATGCCCTGCTTAGTAAGTCTATTTATGATTCCAGAGTGGTGATGGTGACAAAGACCTTGACGAGGTCCAGATAGGATGTGTGGACCACCTTACCCTCGTCCACGGCTCTGGATCCTGATTTGAAGAAGCAAATCAGGTTCAGGAGACAAGATTGGCCCTTCACTACAAACCCAAACTGGGTGGGGTCCAGTGTTTGAAGGTTGCCAATGTCTTTGTTTATAAGTTCCATAATAATGTTCTATGGCCTTGCAGATCAGGCTCTTCAGACTGATTGGTTGGTAGATCCCGAGATCCAAGGTGGATCCCCCCTTGTGGAGTGGGATAAATGTAGCTGTGCACCACTCAGTGGGCATGAAGCCTGAGGTGAGGCTATGATTAAACATGACACTTAGGTGAGGTGCCAGTTCATTTTGTAGTTCATGTAATACACAGCCCGGGATGTCATCTGGTCCCATGGATGCTGTATTCTTAGCTTTGAAGAGTGTGTTTTTTACCTGTGTGGCCATTATTACCAGAATTTGACAATCTTCCGGTATTGAGATGGGCCATTTAGGGGGTGAGAGGGGTGAATTTGGCACTGAACTGATCTGCTAGGATATTGGCAATATCCTTGACATCAGTATATTTAATACCATTCTGTTGTAGCTCAGAGCAGATATGAGCATTGCCATTTAGATTCTTGACATAGTTATAGAATGCCTTGTGGTTATCTTTGGAATCTTTGGCAATTTTATTTTCATAACTAGCTTTGGAGAATTTTATAAGGGATCTCAGCTTCTTACTGCTGGTTTTTGCATCCTGGGATTTTCCTCTTTTCTGCAACAGTTTCTTCCTTTTGTTGTAAAGTTTGTTTATGGCAGGGGACCACCAGATTGGCTTCCTTTTTTTGGAGGAGAGCATCTTGGTTCTATTTGGGATGGCACGATTCATGTATGAGTGGATGTGCTCGTATAGTGCCTTAGTGTAGGATTCAGCAGTCAAACTTTCAGTTCCTGTCTGCATGGGTGTCATGAAGTTTGTCACTTCTGACATGAGTAGCATGAAGTTGGCTTTGGAGAAGTTTTTTTTATGGAGGTTTCCTTACTGGGGGGTGGGGATGGGATGTGGATGTTAAGGGTGATTAGCTTATGGTCAGACCTGATCAATGAGGGGGGTAATCATAGGTGTGGAGCATCGATTTCCCATGTTGGTAATGACCAGGTCTAGGATATTGCAGCCCCTGGTGAGACTATGGATTAGTTGATCCAGGGCATTGGAATTTATGAATTCCAAGAACCGTTGACCAAAGGTGTTGGTACACGAGTAGTTTTCCCAGTTAATGGCAGGTTAGTTGAAATCACCCAGTATTAGGGTGTTTGGTTGTATCTTAATATCTTCCAGTATGTTTAGAAAGGTGTATTGAGAATCTTGGGGAATGGTGGGGGATCTGTAGCAAGCTACAATTTGGAATGCAGTCTTACCTAGTGTTAGTTGCACCTGGAGAATTTCAGATGCATTGTGCTGGGCAACTAGCCTGGTGGTGTGGATATCCTTGGTGAATATGGACACTCTTCCACCTTTAGTGTTTCGGTCCTGGTTTGGTGGCTGAAAAGTGTGGCAAGAGTTGTAGCCTGGTATTGCAGGGGTGCTCTCTGGAGCCTTGAACCAGGTCTCAGTTACTGCACAGATATCGATGTTCTCCATTTTTAGGAGTGCCTTGAGAGAGTGCATTTTGAGGTTTAGACTTCTAGCATTGAGTAGTATAACCTTCAGAATTTGCATGCTTGTACCTGTTACAGTGGTGGTTTTGTCCTTTTTCTGTTCATTACAATCTTAACACCATTTTCATGGAATGAAACTGTAATTTCACATGCCAGGACTTTGGAAATGTAGGTTCTGAATACAAGAATTAAAACAGAAATGGTATATTCTGCCTCATGTCTCTAACATTTTGATGACTTTTTGTCTTGATTGTCTGAAATCATTAGCCACCTCCTAGCCAACTGACCCATTTGTTCCTCCTCACTGAGGTGAAGATCGAACAGGATGGGCTATTATTTAGGTATCCAAGTTAAAAAATATAAAAAGTCCTGTAAAACATGAAGGAAAATAAAATATTGAATACTTAAGCACTTTCATCTTGTTTGTTCAAGACATCATCAAAATGCAAACATCAGAAGTAGTTCAATTCTTTTTCCATCCCAACTCTATCTTCCTTCTCAGTTAAGGAGGTGAAGGGGCCATGCATTGGGCTTACCAGTTTAATGGCCCAACACTTCCACAGGGGACATTAGCAGCAAGCAGCACCATTCAAAGCCCTGAAGCATGGGAAGTGGGTTCACAATCTCCAACAGGGAAATTCCATTTCTCTTTCTGCCCCCCCCCCCAAGTGTCTGTCATCTTCCTCTCCACATCTCCAAATATAAAAAAGCAAGCCATGCCTGTTCACTTCTTTCTCTCTCTCTCTTCCTACCTGGCTCCTCCAGTTCAGGACCCACTAGCTGAACCCAGGTCACCTGTGCCAAAGGCATGGTTCCATCTCTCTGTGCCACAGAGCCAGGCATGATCCATGCTTCTAAGTTGTCTTTAAGTATCTCTCTAGGAATGCCTTCCACATCATGGATCTATCCATTCGTTAAATGATTATCTGCATACTGAATTTCTTCCTCTGAAATATAATTATCCAGAAATCCAAAGTGCCTGAGCTACCTGGCCTTTGGGATCATGGTACATATAGACATTTTCATAATACAGCTAATCCCCCAATGTAAGAATTTTAAAGTAGATTCCTTGTTTTCTATTTAATTTGTGTTTAGCTTGCCTGCATTGATTATCAAACTAAACATACATACCAAAGAAATTTCTTACATGCCATCTGCCTGATGCCTGTTGATAGGGGGTTTGACTGACAGCAATAGATGGTTTTGAAAAAAATCTATACATTTAAATGCACCTACCATTATGTTAGTAAGCATATAATTATATAGACTAAGACTAATTCTGTTAAGAATGCTGTGGGGTTGAAGCTAAGTTAGCAGTTGGAAACAGAATGCCTTTTATCTGTGACAGAATGGAAAACAGGGAAGGTTCTAAAGATGAGTAGTGCACTGAAATAGAAACATTCTGGACAAGGACAATGTTAGATGGTTCCATATTCTTTTATCCTATAGTTAAAAAATCCATATTGGGTATGCAAGTTTGAGAAACTAGTTTATGATATTCTAGTGACATTTGGTCTACTTTTACGACAGCCACAACGTTTGAATTTTTGAAGAAAATTTATTTTGAGATGTAGACTGCCGAGTGGTCGTATAATTGGAAGTTGGAAGAAATACAAATATTTTGTCTTCTCAAGTACTAATGGTGATGAAAGAAGATAGTGCCAGCCCAGCTATCTGGAATTTTATAAATAATTATATGCCATTTGTGAATATCAACATGATCTATGTAAGATGCTTGTTTTACAAATGTATTAGAACTGTATGTCATATGTATATCAAACTGGTCTGTACAGACGTGTGTTAAAAAGGGTATTTTGTAAAGTACTGAGCTTAAAGATATATCCACAGTGTGTCCTGCTGGAATAGAACAGAAATGTACATGCACTATTGTAGCAGTTTAAATGTACATATTTTAACAGTGGAAACTGGAACACAGGAGGTTAACTTCAGTCCAGCAAAACTTCAGAAAAATAGCTGAAATTAAATTACTTTATGGCAGCAAGAGACAAGATGTCTATACTAGGGAGCTCTCTGTGTTGTCTTTAAGGAGACATAATTACTAGGCTTGAGATGTGGAGGGATGCAATTGCTTTATGACTTCCAGCATCTGCCAAAAGTCTAAGGTCTATGTATTTCACAGGTAGATGCTAAATACTGCTAGCTTCCAGCAGATAGAGCCAGATGACAAAGAAATGATGTATTTCTGGAAGCTATCCCAGCAGTAATATTTGAAATATTTATTTGAGAGGTCTCTTAGAGAGAGAGAGAGACAGCATTCTGTATTATGTTTTTGACTTGACAACAACTACATGATCAATTCAATGCAGATTATAAAGATAAAATGTTATTTTACATGTCTAAGCAATAAAATGCATGGCATATGCAAGGAAGTGCCTCACTGGTGATATAGATGAATGGAGCACTGAGTATGACCCAGAAGACCAAAGTTCAGTTAGTTGCTGGGGTTCCTTAGAATGCATGCAGGGTGAACTGGTGTGCATTTCTCATGTGGGAAGAAATGTGCTGATATTTCTGTAATGGGGCTATGACACAGGACAGAGATCAGAAAGAAGACACCTTGCTCAGGGGCTGGAGAACGGACAAAATCAGATATGGCCAACCTCTAGGCTCAGGATGCAATACATGATCTGGCCATTGGTCACTCAATCTAATGGTGACATTAGCATACAGGGGCAGGGCAAAGGTAAAATAAAAAAATATATTATACCTGTAGGACGACAGCACCATTGCTAAATATTCAATTTTCACCTTCAAGCAAAGAGTAAGTAAATAACACACAAGTTGAGCCTTCAGACCTGGATGACTGAATGAGTCAATAGGGGAGTGAGAGTGAGGACTGATAGTTATGCTGCATGTATGCAAGAGATGTAGACCTCATAGTAGTGATGTGGCATGGTGTTATAATTATGCAAAACTATAACCTCTTACAGCTTGTGTGACTTAGACCTGCAAGTTTAAAATATGTTACCTAAACTGAAGTTAATAATATTAAAAAATATATATATATATATAATGGGGTTTATAAATCTAAGTCATGTGTAGATTTGCGTCCACTTCTTAATTTCGAAAGATGATAATCTCGAGATTCAGAATACCGAACCCAGAATCTCGAGGTTGTGAAATCTCGAAAGTAAGAAATAAAAAAAAAACAAAAAAAAACATGACAACTGTTAAAATCATGTTTCTGCAGGTGGGCAAGCCCCACTGCACCCACCCCACCCCCTGCAACCTAAATATACTATCTCTGAGATCGCTGTAATGTGAAGAGAATGGTACTATACATTGAAATACAGTGCAGAATGGGAACATTACCGTTCTCTTCACTGGAGCGTGATCTTGGAGTTAGTATATTTAGGTTGCAGGGGATGTGATGGGTAACCCACCTGCAAAAATGTAGTTTTAACAGTTGTCATGCTTTTTTTTTTTTTTTTTTTTTTTACTTCTTACATTCGAGACTTCTGCGCTGGTGCAGTGGTAGCGTTGTTGCCTCACAGCAAGAGGTTCTCCCGTTCGATTCTTGGCTGGAGTGCGGGAGTGCCTTCTGTGTGGAGTCTGCATGTCCACCCTGCGGTTGGGTTGGCATTTGAAAGACATGTGTAAATGGGCGTGCCTTCGTTGAAGGTTGAACGTTGAGCTGGCACCTCGGCGTTCGTGAAAATCTACTGCCAATCATTCGCGGACCGGAGTTCCGCTGTGGCGACCTCTAACCAGGAAAAAGCCAAAAGACAAACAACAGCTTCTTACATTCAAGATTTCACAACCTCGAGATTCTGGGTTTGATATTCTGAATCTTCAGATTGTGATCTTTCGGAATTAAGAAGTGGATCTGTAGATTCATATGAAAAGGGTGTATTTTATGTAATAGAAAAAAAAGATAGTTCAAATATAAAAATGTGTAGATGCTTTAGGTATACATACTACTTTTTAATGTTTAACTACTTCTGTATTTAACCTGAGCAAAATGAATCCCACAATTCATTATGAACTGCAGTGGTAAGAAGAAACCTGGTAACATTTTTTACAGCTCTTAACACCTGCAAGGACATCACAGACTTAATTTTCTGGGAAGCTTAAGATACGGACCATTTTATGGGAAAACCTCAAATAAGACTTTTCTAATGAGAAGTTAATATTCTGTAAGACAAAATTAGTAAGGTTTGAGCTAGTTAAAAAATGCAACATGAAAAAAGAATTAGAAATTCTGCTGAGGACTTGAGACTGAATCATTATTTATACTGCCGACCAATAACTTTTAAACAAATTTAGTAAATCATTATTTTTACTGGATAGAATGGAATTTATCATAAAAAACTTTTTTTTTACTCCTGAGTGCATATCCAAAATAGTGTTTGGTAGATTCATTTGAATCTGAGAAGTGCAGCGATTTATTTTTCATGCCTGCATATTGGCTGTTAAATTTTCTGTAAGCCCTCATGCTCAGGTGTTAGGAAGGTGATTATAACAACTAAGACTGAGTGAAAGTACTGTATAATGTCATTTATTAATATTTAAATCACACATTAGTGGGAACCAACAAACAGTATAATTAAGTTGACACAGCTGTCTATGAATAAAAGCTGGCATTTTTAACCTGCTTTGTTTTCGGGTGCTGTAGCATTTCATCAGCTGGATAGATTGCACATGTAGGCAATTTTATCTTTTCCAGTCTTATCAATGTTATATTTTTCTTGCTTGAGGTTTAACTGCTAGTAGTGTATGCTCTTGCAGCTGATGTTTTGGCTGTGTATTCAAGTGTGAAACACTTGAATGCAAAGAAAGACTACATCTATAAATATATGTGACAATGGAGGAAGTAAATTATAGTATGGTGATATGAGGGCTTGCCCTTTGCAAAAAAAAAAAAAACACTTTTTTTAACTCTCTGCTGATCACAAGTATGCTGTCACTTGAGTGATCAGAAGTGAATTACTGAAGGGTGAGGAGATCATGTTCAAGCTAATGAAGATCAGACAGACTTATATGCTGCTTGGTTTATTTATTGTAGTTAACCAAGTGATGAGCAAAGTTAAACCATGAAGACTATAACTGGGAGCAGAGTGAAATATTTAATTGGCCACAGACAATACCAATGTCAGTCAGTATGACTATACCTAGGGTGAAAGTTTTGGCTAGACTGATTTTTGTTATTGTTTAGCCATTTAGGTTAAGCCTGACCTTTAGACCCCACCAAGGACTTCAGCACACCAAGCCTGTCTGTTAAAAATGGTTTATTTTAGTTCTTGCAAATTTATATTTATTGCTTCAGCAATGCTGTTTAACCATCTTACTCTGTCTTCTTATTCTGCCGTTCATGTTTCCCACCATCAGTGTTTTTTTTTTTTTCTGGTGAATTCTGTATTTGCATTATGTGACCAAAATATGTAAGTTTTTACTATTAGGCTTTCCACTAACTAGTCTGGATGTATTTCTTTTAGTACCAACTGATTTGATATTTTTTTCAGTCCACAGAATTCTCTAAAGTTTGCTACAGCACCAAGGTTCAAAAGAATCATCTTTCCATTACACAGCCTTATTTACAGTCCAACTTTCACAGTCATGTGTTATTAATAGAAAAATATATAGCACATACTACATGAATCTTTGTTGGCAATGTGATATTTTAGCTCTTTAAATTATTATCTAGATTTGCCATACCTGTCCATCCAAAAAGAAACAGTCTTTTAACTTCATGGCTGCAGTCATCATCTGCACAGATCTTTGATGCCAGGAAAACAATCTTTTGCAGCCTCAGCTTCTTCCCAGTCTATTTTCAAAACACTGGCAGGATTAGATGAAAATGTTACTTTTCCCATTGCTGAGCAGCAAGCCATCTTTTGCACTTTCACCTTCATCAACAGGGTCTTCATATCTTTCTCATTTTCAGCCATCATAGTTATCTATATACTTAAGGTGGCTAATATTTTTCCAAGCAATTTTGATTCCAGCATCTGATTTATCTAACCTAGCATTTTGCTTGATATGGTCAGTGCATTTTTGAACAAACAAAGTGCCTTGACATATTCCTTTTCCAGTCTTGAACCAGTCAGTTGTTCCCTATCTGGTTCTGTTGCTTGTTGTTCTACATATAGATATCTCAGGAGACATATAATGTGGCCTGGTATCCCCATTTCACAAAGAACTTGCTACAGTTTGCTATGATTGACGCAAAGGTTTTAGAGTAGTCAATAAAACAGAAGATAATTTTTTTTTTTCTGGAACTCCCTTTGCTTTCCAGATAATCCAGCAAATGTTGTACATTTGTTTTAATTAGCAATAACCTGATAATTAACCTTGGGTTGTATTTTGCAACTTTGCATCTCCACGGTAGCCTGAATTCATTTGGTGTAGGCTTGTTTCTGAATCCCAGAGATTGTTCTTCAGATGAAAGAATATTAAATTGATAACTCATATTTCCTGAAGGGGTGGCACTGCCAGATGAAATAGTCATTGTTTGGAATGGTTCAGGAGAAGCTTAGCAGCTAGGAAAAAAAACGAGATAATGCAGACAGATGGATTTTAAGCAAGTACAAGGTAAATGTGATCAGTGATTACTTTCAATTTTTCCTGATCATATTTCTATAAAATTATGTGACTATATACTGACCATGGCATCACTAACTACAAGGGAAATATATTTGCAAAGTGGTTAGCACTGTTACTTCAGCAGTTTGGATCTTGGATGTGTACATCCTTTCTGGAATCTATATTCCATCCCTTTGACTGTGTAGACTTTTGATGGAAGCTGTAGTTTCCTCTTACATTCCAAGGAAATTAAGTGAACTGCCAAAGATCTTCAATGCCCATAACTATGCATGTAATGTGCACGTGAGTGTGCAAGCCAGTAGTGAATTACAATGTGGGCAATTTGGGGGGCCACCCAGGGCCCACAACTTCAAGGAAGCCCATGGCCAAAGAAAATATTTTTTATTTTAAAGGTTTTCTTAAGTTCAGCACAGAAGTTAACTCATTTTAGTTAGCCTCCATGCTGAACATAACAAACAGTCAATCACTTATTAAAAACTAAACCTTTGTTTTAAAAAAAACAGCACACTAAATAGCAGACACTGTGAGAATTAACCCACAGTGCCTGTTATTTATGAAAGAGGAATATGGGGTAGTGAACATCTTCAGACTTTGTGTTTTATATTTATTCTTTTAAGTAAAGAATATGTATATGTTCTTCTAAGTAAAGAAAAAAGTGCCCTCAATCAGAGCAACCCTATCAAAAGTGCTGAATGCAGATTTCTGTTCATTGCTGTCCCATGAGATTCATTGGGATGACAGTGAATAGAAACCCACTAAAAAGTATATATGTGTAGCTGTGATTGTTAGTGAATTGCAGATCTGATTTGATTTATTTAATACTGGCAGGCAGCCAGATTTTTTAAGGGAGGCTAGGTATGCTGTGGACAAAGGCAATATGCCCTTTTTCATTGACTCAGTTAAAATCAGGAATTAAGGGCTAGTGGAAATTTGTTTGCAATAACACTGGATTATTTTTACTATTCCAGCAGGTGACAAGCTTGGGGGGGGGGGGGGGTAGCTGTGCTCGGGGATTAAAGTAACTTGAGTTCTTAATCTGCTCATTTTAATGCCTGGCTGGCAATGAGGGCTAGTGTTCATTTCTGCGAAATACATAGGAATATTCATCATCTCTCTCTTTTTTGGGGGTGGGGCAAGCTGTGTTATGAATGAATGTAACGTCACCTCTTAATTTGTGCAATTTAATGTCTGACATTAAGGTCACTGCTAGTGTGAACTTGTGTGAAATACATTTGGAATACTTTTTTTAATATGCTGACAGATGACTAGCTTGGGTGGAGGGAAGGGGAGCTGCACTTTGGGAAGAAAGTAACTTGATCTCTTCATTTGCCCAGTTTAAAGACTGTAGAGCATTAAGGGCTTTATTGTGTTTAAGGCGGAGGTGGGATTACATCAAGGATCATCTCTGAGCCCTTTCTTATTTGCAATGGTGATGGACAGGTTGACAGACGAGATCAGACAGGAGGCCCCATGGACTATGATATTTGCAGATGACATTGTGATCTGTAGTGAGAGTGGGGACTAGGTTGAGGAGACCCTGGAGAGGTTGAGATATGCTCTAGAGAGGAGAGGAATGAAGGTCAGCAGGACTAAGACAGAATATGTGTGTGTGAATGAGAAGGAAGATGGAGGAATGGTGAGGATGCAGGAAGTAGAGTTGGTGAAGGTGGATGAGTTTAAGTACTTGGGATCAACAGTTCAGAGTACTGGTGAGTGTGAAAGATAGGTGAAGAAGAGAGTACATGCAGGGTGGAATGGGTGGAGAAGGGTGTCAGGAGTGATTTGTGACAGACTGGAACCAGTAAGAGTGAAAGGGAAGGTCTACAAGAGGGTAGTGAGACCAGCTATGTTGTATGGTTTGGAGATGGTGGCATTGACAAAAAGGCAGGAGTCAGAACTGGAAGTGGCAGAGTTAAAGATGTTAAGATTTGCACTGGGTGTGACAAGGATGGACAGGATTAGGAATCAGTATATTAGGGGGTCAGCTCAGATTAGATGGTTTGGAGACAGAGAGGCGAGATTGCATTGGTTTGGACATGTGCTGAGGAGGGATGATGGGTATATTGGGAAAAGGATGCTAAAGATGGAGCTGCCAGGTAAGAGGAAAAGAGGAAGGCCTAATATAAGGGTTATGGACGTGGTGAGAGAGGACATGCAGGTGGTTGGTGTGACACAGAAATATGCAGAGGACAGGAAGACATGGAAACAGATAATCCGCTGTGGTGACCCCTAACGGGAACAGCCGAAAGAGAAGAAGATTGTTTTTCTGTGAAATAAATAGGAATATTCATGTTCTCTTTTTTTGGTGGGGAGGAAAGTAATTTGACTTCTTTACTTACTCGGTTTAAAGTCCAGCATTAGGGGCTCATAGATATTTGGGTGAAATAAATTAGAATATTCACTTTCTCCTAATTTCTCTTTCTCTATTTTAATATGCTGCAGAGTCAACCACATGGGAGAGTTAGCTGTGCTGCGGGTGAAAGCAACTTGCTTAGTTTAAAATCTGGCATTAAGGGCTGGTGTGCATTTCTGTAACATTTTTTTAGTACACTAGCAAGCAACCAGATTGAGGAGTATGTTTGCTGCAGGAGGAATAAAAGCAAGATTCTGCCGTCATTTGCTCTGTTTAAAGTTTGGTATTCAATGCTAGTGCACATTTGTGTAAATTACATTGGAATATTTACTTTCGGACCAATTTGTGTGTGAAATAAATTTGAAAATGTAGTCGATTTCACAGAACGTCTTTGTCTTTGCCTATTTTTGGTATGCAGCTTAACCTCTTGTTTGCCAGCGTACAGACTGGCTTGTATGAAATTAACTGGAATATTTACTCTGTGGTTGCAGGTTGTGTGAAATCAATTTGAAACTATTAATGAATATGTAGAATGTCCCTGACTTTACCTCACATTTTTGGTCTGAGCCTCATACAATTTTTACTTTGCTTTCAGCCAAATCATTGAGAATTGCAATTACTAAACAGGGAAGGTGCTGGCTGTGAATGGAAGCAAATTACCCTCTTCTGATTTATTTACTTTACTTTCTGGCTTTACAAGAACCCTAACTGGGAAAAGACAAACAACAACAACTTTCTGGCTTTACAAGACTAATGTGCATTAATATGAAAAACATGTTCATATGACTTGTGTGAAACTAAGTTGAAACTGTCCTTGATTTTTGTAGAATGTCCCTGGCTTTGCCTCATATTGATCTGTTCCTTACAAAATTGGGTTTTTCTGACAAACTCTTGAGAATTGCAGTCATACAAAAAGGACAACTGGAATTTTAGACTTCATGGTCTTCAAAAAATACATCCCAATGTAAAAAATATTGTAGCAAATTTAAAAACATAACAATGATATTTAAAATCTGTGTAAGATTCTATGCCTTTGTCAGTCATTATTTTTTGGCTTTGTCCTGTTTCTTACTCTAAGTGGTATTATTTTTTATTAGAATCAAATGAGATGTACACAACAAAGTGACTATAACTTTTGCGTGGGTGTGAGGTTGTGTCTTTGGATGAAAATAACTTGCCTTCTTATTACTTGATCCGTTTAAGCAGTCTTCCTTTGCAGGACTATGGTGCATTTGTGTGAAATAAATTAGAATACTGTGGCTGCTTTGTGGTTGTGTGAAACAAACCTAAAATACATTATTTTTTCCATAATTATTGTGTTATACAATTGGACATCTGAGATGTACATAGTTGAAATGGGGCTATGACTGCTGAGTATGGGTATTGGTTACTGTCTATAGATGAGAATGCCTTGCCTTGCTGTTATGATCACGTAAATCAGGCATTACTCTGCTTTTGCAGAACTAGTATGTGTTTTTGTAAAGCAAGTTGGAATACTTTACCATGGACATTTTTTTTTATTTCAGTCACACATTTCAAAGTGTCTGTAGTCATGTTGATGCAACTGATAGGTATGCATACTGATGGATTATAATGACAGCAGTTCAACGGTCTTAAATCAAGAAGATGAATCCAAAGGAATACATGCATTTACACATGGATCCCCCCTAAAAAAAGTGTGTGTTTGGGGAGGCCCAAGACTTGAAAACCACTCAGGGAGCAAGGTATACTTAAACCACCACTGGTGCAAGCAGCAATAAACTAGCTTCTTATCCAGGATTAGCTCTCTACATTATGTTTGCTGGGACAGACTACAGCTCCTTCTTAAATCCAAACAGGAAAATGTGGGTACTCTAAAATGAATGAATGAATAACTTACTGTGTGTGTCAGATCTGGTGATTGAATACATTTGGAAGTATGCAGCAAAAGTTAAATGTGGGCTATAGTACTTGAAATAAATTGCATATTTATATATAATGTGCAATTTCTCTATCCAAATTTGAAGAAATAGACAACTCTCATGGCAGGATGAGATACTGTATAATAACAATTCATGTGATTACTTATCTTCCAACCCACCAAACTTACTCTAGACAGCTCTCACTTTAACATCACAGCAAAAGACAACACCACCATTCATCCTACAGAACACACCAAATTACTAGGAGTAGAAATAGACAAAAAACTGAACTTTGACATTCACATTTCCATGACCATTAAAAAAGTGCACAAAAAACTAGGTGCATTATATAGAAATCAGCAACTACTTACCAAAGCAGCTAAAATTTCGGTAGCAAATTCTCATCTTATCTCTACCCTACTCTACGCCTCTCCAGTATTTACTAGCCTTAGACAATGTAATCTAAATAAGCTCGAAACCTGCTACAACAAAATCGCCAAATTTGCCACAGGGGCTTCCTACCATACTCACCACTGTCTCTCACTAGTAGAACTGGGCTGGCTAGAGCTCCCCCAACACCTTCAATGGTACCAACTCACACTCGCCCACAAACTAATAAACCAACCACTAAAAGTCCCATCCCTCCAGAATCTACTCCAACCCTATATAACCACGAGACCACTAAGGTCCAGCCACAAAAACCTCCTACAGATCACAACAGCCATTAACTCTGCTGGAGAAGCATTATTCTCCTGCACTATAGCCAAACTCTGGAACTCCCTCCCATCCTCAATTACCTCTGTAACTTCTTGCACCCACTTTAAATCCCTACTAAAATCACACTTCAAAACTTGCCAGATATGCCCTTGCAACCCCCCCCAATACCATCCACTCCCCCCACCCACTATCTCCCAGCCCCCTATCAACAACCTACTCTTAGCGAGCTTGACTACTCATGTTCCCAGCTACCTACCACATAATACTAACTTCTTGTAGCAACAACTGCTAATGGCTGTTATGTACCTCAAAAACAGATTGTATCAATTGTTCACTGATGAATCTCAACTACATTTGTAACCATGTTTAGTATATGTCACCATATTTTAAAATTGTACTATGTTCTACAGCTGTTTTACATCTGTTTTCTTCTTGTCTTGCGTCCTTAACTGGACTAATGTCTATATTTAAATGCTATGTTTTTTAACTGTATAATGCAAATAATACTTAATGTGGAGCTTTTCTCCCCGGGCCTCTGCTGAAAATGGACCTGTGTCCAGTCGGACTCTCCCGGTCAACAAATGTAAATAAATAAATAAATAAATAAATAAATATGATGGATCAAACCATTAATGAATTCAACTGCTTTACTCTTTCCCATAATAATAATCACTACACAATAACACACAATTCTAAAGAGCATAATTACCTTATTTTACTTGCATTTTATTATTTTGTTTTGCACTTTTTATTCTCCCATGGCAGATAGACAAATTCTTTGTTGTTTCTGTATGAGCACTGTGTCTTTCAGTCAGAAGTTAATCTTGTCTCAAATGCTCAATGCCACTGTACAACTTGCTAGAATTTGAATCTTTTTTTTTTCATTCAGTGGCCATTTGTTTCATTATTTTTTCTACAGAGAAGAAAACTGATTTTGTGAGTACATCTCCTCTGCTCAAGATGACAGACTCAAAAATATTTTTCCTTAAGATAAAGTTTATATGATGTGGGCTGGCCTTGGATAATATTAATGGGATCTTTAGAAATCCGAATGACTCTGCATTGTAGAAGAAAGACTGACCTGAGCTATTATTTTTTGTCTTGGTGAAGGTCCTGGAATGTTTCTCCTTTAACCCTTACTGAACTATTAACAGACGAAGGCATTTCAGCCTAAAAAAATAAGTATAAGAAAACGTTAAGGCAGAAGTAAAATCTGCATTATAGGCATGGTGCATTACAGTTACTGGCCTCACTACTAATATATATATATATATATATATATATATATATATATATATATATATATATATATATATATACGTGTGTGTGTGTGTGTGTGTGTGTATACATACACACACACATATTTGCATGTGCAATATATACAAGAATGTTATAAAAGCACAAAATGAAAACAAAATCTGTATATCGTATTCAGCGATACATTGAACTTTCATTGTTAGCTGTTATATCTACCTTTAAGACACATGCTACAGAATTAAGTATTGTATGGAAATAGTATAACTTATTTTCAACAAAAAGTTATGGTCACGTCATTAGAACAGTTTACAGCCAGTTTGATTTCCTCAGTAGTGGGTTAAAAGAAAAGATACTGAAGTAAAACATTTGTTTACTCTGCATGTGATAGTAATTTGCTTGCACCTGCATTTGATAATGCATTGCAGTGAGAGTCACATTTTATGTGACCTTCCAAGCTGCTTCATGAATAAAAAGAAAAAGAAAGCATTTTGTACCTACAGTGAAATACTACTGTTTTCCACAAACAGGAACTATAGTAGTTATTTCTAGATGAGAGTAGTATGGTCTAATAACATCTTATTAATAGGATTTCACTAGTTTGCAGTGGAAATAAAGACATGTTGGTAGCAAATGGCTGTGCTGCCATGGTTTTTTTTTTTTTATATTTTAATTTGTTTGACATTTGATTACCTGGAAAGTCTAACTGAGCATAAATCCCATTTTCAGAGGAGACTCAAGGAAAAAAGTTCCATAAGACATAATACTTTTTAACATTTTCATCAATAATTTTCGCCACTCTAGCTCAGATACCACACTAATCCAGTATGCTGATGATTCAACAATCATTTGTTCAGCAGACACTCTCTACAACCTTCTCCAGAAAACTCAGTTAGCTTTCTCTAATACTGAAACATGGATGCAAAGCAACCTCGCCTTAAATGCTACCAAAACAAAATTAATGATCTTCTCTCCATCTAAAAACACCATTATCGACAAAAACTCCTTCAAAATAACAACCCAGAATAACATCCTTCTAGAAACTGTGCCACATACCAAACTGCTTGGTGTCATCATTGATGAAAATCTAAAATTCGATACACAATCCCTACTTTACCCTCTACCAGACAAACCCTAGCTTCCACTTACCTCCTCCCCTCTCTTATGTATGGTGCTCCTCTGTTCACTAGTCTTCAATGGGCTTACAATCCAAACTCGAAGTCTGCAACAATAAAATCTGCAAATTCACCACTAACGCTAGAAACTCGTTCCATCACTGTATCTCCCTCCACTCTCTGCAATGGCTTGAACTTCCTAACTACATAAACTTCTTCAAACATACCACTGCCCATAAGCTCATATTCAAACCATCCAGTTGTCCCTCTCTCTCCACCTCCTTAACCCCTTATATTCCCAGTCACTCACTTAGATCAGAAAACCAAAATCTTCTAAATATCTACAGACCTCTATGACCGCCCCAGGTCACCTGCTACTATCCTGCTCCTTAGCTAAACTCTGGAACTCACTTCCTTCCTCCCTTCGAAATACTCAAAATCACTCAAGTTTCAAATCACTACTCCACTCTTACCTATTTTCAAAGTGGGAATGCTCATGTTCCTCTCCTATATAACTCCCTCAAACACCTTTCATCTAACATTTTAACATTTATATAACAGTGCATAGCTACTCCTGCATTTATTCTACACTCACTGCCTTTCTCTCTGCAACTCCTCTTTGAGCATATTTCAAACTCCATTAATAATGCCCCATTTTTTTCCTTCTTTCTTTAAATCTAATTATGTAAAAAATTCTAATGACGGTATAACTGTAACATTTCTTCTTGCAAATGATTTTATATTGTGTATATATTCTGTAAAACAGTTGAAAGATTGTATAATTTATTTACTTTGGCTTTAATATTGTCGTAATGATTCCAACAATTTCATTGTTTTGTATAATTAGCAATGACTGAGGAGATTTTCTCCCCGGGCCTCCACTGAAAACAGGCTCTATTAGGCACGGTTGACTATCCCAGTCATCATACTGAAATAAATAAATGTCCTACGTGTTTTTTTAGGTTTATGGGTTTCAAGAAGGTGTTTCTCAAGTCAGCAAAGTGGATGGTTAGGAAGGTACTATTTGAGAATGTTACTAATGAATGAAGAGTGGAAAGGACTATACATCATTTTGTGGACAAGCAGAAGTTGAGTGTACTTGAGGTAATGCAACTCAAGTCAGTTAAATGTTTTCAGAGCAGAGCAGTGATGACTTTTAAATGAGAGACTGGTTGGAAATCTAGCTACCTTGTTATAACACAGCTCTAATTTTGTGATGAAGGATATTTGAGTGTTAGTAAGAATTGGTGAGGCATACAGTAGAGAATGTAGAAGGTATGTTCTTACTAGTGTGACTCTGGAGAAGCTGGTGAGGATTTTTTTATCTGTATAATATGCCAAGATTTTAAAGTTTGTCTATACAATTTTGCATACAAAGATCACATTTCAGTTGATCATCAATTGTAATGCCTAGTAACTCTGTACGAGATATGATTTTTATAACTGTGTGTTGGAGAGAAGCTGTTATAGTTTTGAGAAAAATAGGAATACCTTGGTTTATTGGGATTTAGGACGAGTTATGATCCATATCAATAGCATTAATTTAAGTATCCATAACTCTTAACAACACAATTCATCATCAAAAGGCAATAGCTTAGGCAGTCAGGAAAACATATTGGATGGAAAGGGTTGCTGATTTAATCATTAGCAATTTCCTTGTAACATATTTCTGAGATACTCGGTCAACTGTTAGTTGAACCATCAGTGGCAAAATAAGACAATGAAAGACTGGAGAAGCAAATCCAAAGTCCTTTATAATCATCAAGTACAACACTAGACAGTGCAATGAGCAGTAAAAACATTTCTTAATTAAATACTGCACATCCAATCATATCCACAACTCTCTGTTACCTTCCTGGTTTGAAATCACTGGTTCACTTTTTTTTCAGATATTTTATTTTTTTCTTGTTCTCTTGTATTATATTCATATTACAAGATCCAGTAATTATGCAAGATACAGTACAATCATCATTCTTTTAAGAAAAACTCAGACCTGTTTAGGTACTTCATGTATCAACAGAATTTTCAGTGTTACAACAAAAATAAACTGATATCCTATATACTGTATGTACAAAATAGTGCTACAGGCAGTCAATTTCTAATTAACAATTGTGTTACAGTTAACATAATGTTTCAGTATGGACACATATATAGAATAGAAGTGACAAAGTTCATGAGGGTGAGTGGTTTTGTGCCCTTTTTCATTGAGCAATGACAATAATTTTTTATTCCACATTCAGCTAATCTTTGAAAATATGACCCAGGAGTAAACCCCAATATTTTAGGGAACAGGAATGCTTACTTTAGTTATTCATTATATGCTTATGTGCTGATATATACTTTATTGCCATACTTCTGAAACCCTCCCAAGATAGCTTGGTTTGATCTAGCCAGTTCTGAGTAATATACAATTTTACTAAAGAGAAGACAGTAATTAGAATATATGGGTTAAACTTGGGTAATTTTTGAGAGGTAATATGCAAAACTGCAAATCCCCTTGATAATGTGAATTTTTGATATTTAATTTTTCTAGTCTATCAATGAACACCACAACTTATAAGTGCATTTGCAGCTCCAGAAGATATCTATTTGTGAGTAACAGCATGGACAGTTTGGATAGACCGCCAAATTGAAGTTAAGTATTTCTGGGGTGAAGTAAGCATTGTTGGTTATCATGAATTGAATATATATATATATATATATATATATATATATATATGAGTTTTATGAAAGGGATTAATTTTAGTGTTGCTTCAACAGAATCTGTTTTTCAGAGCATACTTTGATCTTATCAATAAAGTATTTTGAATACAATAATGATGATTGGTACTTAACATATACTATTAACTTATATGTGTTAGATATCATCTTTTTATTTAAGGTTATTAAGTTCCATAATGTAATACATGTAGCCAAGTCTTTTTTGTGAGCTTCAAAGTCACTGAATATCGAAGTACACAGTTCTTTGATTTTCCTTAGCATTATGATGTATCCTTTTGGAAGGTTGAGAATACTCCTTGTGTCTTCTAAAGACATTTTCCTATCTCTGTAAATATCCCAAACTTTCCATTCCTTAATAAGAAGATAGTTGTTCAGATTTAACATATCTTTATTTAATCTGAAATTTGGGTTCAGATGTAATCGCTGTAAAAGGATACAAGTACTTGTTAGATTTAAAACGTCCAACATTTTCTGAAATCGTAATATTCTATGTTTTAAGGAGAAGTGAAAATTGCTATCCTTTAAGCTCCCCTGATTTAAGAAAAGAATGGCTTTATGATTATTTTTACTGTTTTTAATAGAGTTATACCATAGTTTAACCCATAGTGGATACCATTCTTCACTTTTGGGATTATAATCAACCACTTGTATAATCCTGTTTGCACATATTATGTCATAGTATAAATTGAAATCAGGTAATCCCAATCCACCCCCCTTTTCTTTTGGATACATTAAATTCTGGTAACTAATCCTGACTGACTTAGGATACTACATAAATTTAGCTAAAGCTACATTCAAGTTCTTAAAAAATGTTTTTTAAACTATTAATTTTGTTGCACTTAGCTGAAATAGTAACCTTGGAAAGATAATAATTTTTATAATTGTTGCTTTTGAAAGGAAAGGTATCTTCATGTTTCCCCTTCTCTAGATACCCTAAATCAATGTCTGACCAAACCTTTAGTAAGTTATTCTGCATTAATAGTTTTGGGCTATGTTCAAAGTGATACCTAAATATTTCAGGGTGTATTTTAACTTTATTCCCGAATTTACTGGATTGATAGAGAAAATTAAGGAGTTTATAGGATTAATTTCATAGTTTGAGACTTTTGAGAAGTTATTAATTGAGTCAAGAATTTTTCCTAAGTCTATGTTAGGGAGTGAGAAGTATAGATTCAAATTATCAGCAAAGGCTGTAAGTAGAATTTTATCATTAAAATTTCTGGGATATGATGGTATGTTTTTTGAGTTATAAGTAAAATTAGAAATTCTATATATAAGTTAAAAAGGCAGGGAGACAATGGACATCCTTGTCTGGTCCCATTTAAAGTTTTTATTGGATTTAAATTTGTCTTGTTTATGTGTAGAATTGTGTGTGTTCTCATATAAAAGTTTTATTATATTTTTAAATTTTTGTGGTATATCAAAGTGCAGTAATACAAAGAATAAAAAATGTGTTTACTCTGTCAAAAGCTTTACAAGCATCTAAAGCGAGGACATAGATAGGGTTTTTATATTGTTTAGATGATAAGATCATTGTATCTAAAGTTAAAGTGTTATCACATATGTCTGCCATTCATAAATCATGACTGTCCAGGTGATATGTTAGGTAATACTTTTTTAATCTGTTTGGAAGTACTGCAGCTAAAAGTTTGATGTCTAGATTTATGAGATTAATTGGTCTATAATTTCAAAGTTTTTTAAGATCAGACTTGCATTTAGGTATAAAAATTGTCTTTGAGTTATGTAAATGTAAATCTGTAATGCCATATTTTCTTATGTAATTATAGATTTTTTATTAAGAGTTTTGATATATTTTGCCCTAAGGATTTATAGAACTCTGCTGTATAACCATCTGGTCCAACAGCTTTACTTGTTTTCAGGCTATTTATTACTGAAAGGATTTCTTGTTGTGTGAAGGAAGTTCTAAGTGAGTCCTTTTGAGCTTGACTAATCTTTGGGAAGATTAGATTTTGTAAGAAGAGGTCCCTCTTTAAACCAGTAGTTTTTAGTTTTTGTAGACCATACAAGTTTGAGTATAAATCTTCAAAAGTGTTAACAATTTCTTCTCAAATAATTTTTTATTTTCCAAACAATATAATGTTTAACAATACAATCATCAATGAAACCAGTATTATAAACCTTTATATACACTATGTACAATTAACCTGAACAAAAGAAGGAAAAAAAATTAATAAAAATATGAAATTAGTAACAAAAATGTATAATATTCAATTAATAAAGTATAAAGTTACACATTAATTATTAAGAATTCATTTTTAATGTCTCAATATGAGCTAATTTTTTTTCCCAAGGATTGTTTGTCCATGTTTTAGGTGAAATTCTTGATTCCTTCACGTTGATCTCTAATGTCGCTGTTTCTTCCATCAATATCAAGAATTCTTCCAGACTAGGTTCTTGTGAAGACTTCCACTTTCTAGTTATATATTTCCTTGCCACAGCTAGTATGGACCAAAGTAAGTAAAGATCTTTTTTATTCATTCCAATAGTATCATTAACATTTAAAAGGACTAAAGATTTGTTAAAATAAAAGTATCTGTAAATATAGCTTGGAGAAAAATAGTAATTTCTTCCCAGAATTTTTTTATATTAATACAATCAAAAAATATATGAAACCAATCAGTGTGTTAATAATTTCTTGATTAGTATTATACGTATTCCTTTGGAATTACTGTTATCATAAGGGCCTTGTTGTTTACATTAATTAAGCTCACCAAAAATTTTGATGGAGTTTGTGCCCAACTTGAATACTTTGCTAGGGTTTTCATTTCTGAGAAGGAGAATTGTTCTTTATGCATGATATACAAGTCTTTCTGTAAGGTATTTATTTGTTCTTCTAATAAGTTCTTCTATTTTTTGGACTGATTCTTCTATTTTGTTTATTTTATTTTTATCTTTAATTCTGGTCTCTTTTTCTTTGAATATTTTTTTTATAGTATGATACTTTCTTTATTAAAATTCCTTTGAATTTAGCTTTGCTTGCTGCCTATTGTATATCATAGGGAATATTAGTCAATGTTAGGTGATGCTTAAGTTCCACTAATATATTAATTTCCTATGTTATATCTTTTTTTTCTGCAGCAAGTTTGGGTTTAGGGACCAGTTTATACACTCTTTTCTTTAGATTAAGATCACTAGGCCAACTTATTTTAATTGTAATCTTTGAGTAGTCTGAGAAAAATGTAGGTTCTGTACAGTAGTTTATTTGTGCCTTAAAGAAAACCTCAGGTATCAGAAACAAGTCAAGTCTGTACCAGGATTTATAGCACTGATAGTAGTATGTGAATTTTGTTGCTGATGGATTGTTCCACTAGCAATAAGGGTCAAATAAGTTAAAGTCTGTTATTAGGTCATTTATTGCAAAAGAGGCCTGTGTGTTAGAAATTTTGCTTCTACTTGTTCTATCTGTTACAGGATCAATTACAGCATTCATGTCACCTTCTATAATACAGTAATAGTTTGGAAATATACTTAAAATGCTGTAGATTTCCATGATAAAGTCTTGTTCTTTTGCACATGGACTATAGAGACTCAAGAAAAGAAGTGGTTTCTGTAAACTACAATTTTTAATTGAAAAATAGCACTATCTTCCATTTATATCTGAGTACTGATGAATAATCATATCTTTCAATGAAATTTTAATTAAAATAGCCACCCCCTTACTATTTGTTTCACTATCTGATGCTATTATTGTTTTTATCCATTTTTTCTCCTTCTCATGCCTCCAATCATCCTTTAACATATGAGCCTCTTGTATAAATATAACATTAGCTTCTGATTTAAATACTAAATGCATAAAAAAGTTTCCTTTTCTTTTTATCTTGTATCCCTTTCACATTCCATGAGTCAATTATCCACATATCATTTTTCTTATTTTCTTAATACTAATTTGTTTAGACATCTTCTCCTTATGTTTCCATGAATAACATTTTAGTATGAGCAAATATGTCTCTATTCATGTAGCACTTAACTCTTCCAGCTCTACTCCTGTAACAACAAAAATAAAACAAATATATAAAATAAAATAAAAAGAATACCAACAACCAGAATAAGGAACCATGCAATGTGTATATAGTACTGGATGGTCTTAAGAATGTGTTTGTAACATGCTTATTCCTCTGAAACTGAACTCATATCATGTCTTCATTGTTTTGAAAGTTGTAAGTATCCAAAGTAATTATAATCATGAGGTTATTCAGTTTCAGAGCAGGGAAAAACCATGGCAACTCTAAACACTAAACATTGCTCACATGTTATTCATATGTTTATATTGCCAATAGCATTGGAAAGCCAATATTGCCTGGTTTACAGTCTGCTAGTTACTTCATGTATGAGTTACCAGAGATTAGAAGGGTTAGGCCCCTTGTGGGAAAATTTGTATAACTTACTTCACAATTATTAGAATTTTCACTCTGCGCATAACTTTCCAAAGATCACAGCAAGAACAATTTGAGGCAGAGACTTAAAGCTTAACAGGGTGAATCTGCCCCATAGAGATAACATTTTTAACTGGTGTATAACATTTTAGTATTCATCAACACTTTTTTTAATATGTGCCTGAATTTTATACAAAACACACCTTATCACACTATGTCATACATGCAAAGGACCATTAGTGTTTTTGTTGTTAGACCTTGGTTTCTACTTGAATGTGTTTTATACCTTGCTAGGGCTAATCATATGCTAGGTAAGAGCATAAAAATGATCAACTGTAAGCAAAAAGAAAAGTTAGGATATGTAGCTCTTACCTCGTACTTTTCTTATTATGTGACAGATATGCTATGTTTCAGCTCCTTTAATGATTCAAAGTCTAAAATTTCATACAGCTATGCATTCTTTATCCCTTACCATTCAAGATTTTACCATATATTTTTAACTATTTAAATGAAATTACTACATTGAGCAATTTATATTCTTTCCAAGACTGTGTGCCTTTACATAAGAAGGCCAATCTATAATTTACCAAAACAAAAGCATATGTTTGCACAGAGATGAAACTCTTCACTACTGTCCATAGACGTTTTGTATTTATAGTCAAGAGAAAGAAATTTTTGTCTGCCATTCTCCATATTTTACAGATCAACTTCCAGTAATTCTTTTTGATCTGGTGTGATTTCTTAGGGGGTTTGGATAAACTTGTTTCCATTCTTGACCCGAGTCAGTTTGAAGTAAGAGGAAATGGTGTTTCTTCTTTAAACATTCAGTTTTTGAGACATATATTCAACCTTATTTAACTGTGAATAAGCCCAGTTTGAGGGGGAAGAGAGATAAAAGAGCACAATCTTTGAAAATTGTCCATACATGTAACAGGATCCTCCAAGGTATGTGAACATGGCAAACACATCATTACGAGTTTTAGTTTCCCCCTTCAGTTAGGAGAACAAAAAGTCCCATCTGTGTCATGTTTTTTTTTTTTTATAGACTTCCAGGTTTGTCCCATTACAACTAATCTTACCAATTATACCTGTTGAGATTTTATTCAGGTTTTAGCATCTGGCAATCTGTTCATAAACACTGATTTTGCTTCTTTTGCTGTTTCAGTCACGTATTTAACATTGTTATAATGGAGGACTGTGTTCGGATACTTCATCTAGAATTTGTTTTTTTTTTAATTAGATAAGCACAGAATTGAGACAGTTGTTGCCTTTGCTGCTTTATTTGGAAGGGTAGGTCCTGTGCAAATGTTATTTTGCTTCCATTCAATCAGGAATTTTTCTTTTTTTTTTTTTGCTGCCATGAAAATTTTGTAAACATGTTGGTGATTGAGGAATTTTACATAAATCTGTTTGGGTTTATCTAAGCTTTGTGTTTTGTGTAGAGCTTGATGTGCTCTTTTGATCACAATTTCACCATCTTTTGACTCATTTTCTAAAAGGCAGCCCAGAACTTGTTTTATTGTTTCTAATAATTGTGCTTCTTCATATTTCTGTGGGATACCTCAAATTAATATATTATTCTTTTTGCTTCTTACCTCCAAGTCAGTGATTTTTTTTGGTTGCATCTCATAAATTTTTTTAGCATTTGTTTCACTATCTTTTCGGATATGGTTTATTTTTAATTCATTTTCAGACACTTTAGCCTCCAGGATGTCTAGTCGTGAAGCTATTTGAGTTAATGTGTGTCCAAACTCTGAAAGTTGGTCTGAGAAGTTTTGAATGGCTATTTGTAGAGGTAGTAATGCAGAGTTTAGGTCATGTAGGTTGTGCATTTGCTCCACTTTTGATTTTGCTGAGAGTTTCAGGTTCTCCTGTAGTTTTGTGGTTATCTGCCTTTTGGTTATCGTTTCTTTTTCAGACGTAACCACTTGCAAGTGTTTTATTTATTGAAAAGAAGATTTTCAGAACTTAATTTCATGGCTTGCATCTTTTTTTTTTTTTTTTAATGCGGAGCCGCACTGTTAAGGTGTGCACTGTATTGTCACCATCTTGGAACCCCCCCCCCTCCCACCATTGGTTCACTTTTTATGACATGATGATCATGCTAATAAGGGTAACACTGCATGATTCCACAGAAGGTTCTCTCTGTGTAGATAAACTTTACATGGAATTAATAGCTGAATGGAATGTAACGTATTTTCCCCATTTCACTTACAGATCTGTAAACCTTTTTTAATGATTGGATTGCATATTAAAAGCTCCACAGTTTTCACAATATTTACAAGCAGTTTAGTGTGTTAATTTCAATAATTTATGATTTAGCAATTAGCATCTTCAAAAATATGTAAGAATTTCAATTATCTGTAATTCCAAGAATGCATTACATTGAGGATGACTGCATATTTCTAAGATTCAAAAAGTGAAAAGAAAGGCTGTTACTTATGCAAAAGTTACTTATCAATAAGTTCTGGATTTCATTATAAAATCTACAAAGTACAAACAGTCTGTTCAAGCATGATAATATTTATGTGTTTCTCTAATTAGGTATAGCATGCACATTTAAACTTTATTCAAGTAAATCATGCATGAAGACATGATGGTACTCACACAGTAATTTCAGTATGATAAAATACGTACCTACTAGTATATGGCTCTGTTCAGCATAAAACAAATGTGCAGTTTTAGTACATGCATTCACATTGTACAATGTTTAATAATAGATATACATACTAATGCGACTTCTATTTACTTAGTCATACACACACACTATTTTATATATCTCTCTCTGTCTACCTGCCTGTCTATATATATCTGGAAGTACTCCATATAGTTCGCACAACTGAACATTTATGACGACAGTAGAAGTGATCAAATAAGCATATGATTGCTTCAACCAGCAATACTTTGTGAGAGGTCACACAACAATGAGGAAGGAGAATATGGCCTTTCCCCACTGTTGTGTGATGTTGGAGTTGGTATATATAGTTAGCAGAGGGCGTAATGAGTGCGGGTGCGGGGGTGCTCCCATGCAAAAACCATTTATATATCTATATCTATCTATCTAGTTTTATATATATATATATATATATATATATATATATATATATATATATATATATATATATATATATATATGGGTTCCATGTGTTTGGTTGACAGTTGCTTTGGTCTGCAGGAGGAAGTGCAGGTTTTTTTGGACAAATGTCTGGTTTATCAAAGGAACATTTTGTTAGATGTGTCTTTCACTGAAGCTGGTAATCAGGATGCGTAATAAAGGTGTATGTGTGTGGGAGTGGGGGAGGGGGTTAGGGTTAAATTAGGGGATAATTTAAGTGTGTGCACAATTGTGAATGTTCAGGGTTAGTTTAGGAGAATTAGATTGTATGTGTGTATTGTGTATGTACGCGTGTGCACTCACTCCTTGTGAATATCTAAGCTGTCTTATGTAGTTGGCAGTGTTATGGTATTTTTTTTTATTTTTTATTTTTTTTTTTAAAGATACATGTTAGGGTTTGGGGCAAGGTTATGGTTAGCATGCATTACTAAAGCAGGCGGGGGGGGGGGGGTCAAAGTAGCCTTCTCTCCTTATCAGGTTCAGTAGCCTTGGCCACTAATCTTTCCACTGTTTCCTTTACCTCTTTCCAGTCCTTCAAGAGACAGACATCATATATTTGTTTGAGGCACCTCCTCCCTATATGCCTAACTTTATAAATTAGAGTTTATAATTTCTGTCATTTAGCTTTCCTATGACTTTATATGACCTCTAACATTTTGCTAAAAACTTTTTCTCTGCATAGGAACTGACTGACATTTGGTTCCCAACTCAAATGTCTATATTCCTTGCATTTCTATTGTATGTTCCTCTGTTGGTCAATGTGTGCCCTTTTCCATATGTTTTTGGACTATGGACATTATTACCTTTAATTAATTGTTTACCAGTATAATGTTGTAGTACATCCTTTTGTGATATATGTCTCCCATGGATGCCTGCCATATATTAGCTAAGAATGACTCAAACTTGATGATGTTCATGGCACCTCTCTTATGGGAATTAAGAGGTAAGGTAGTAGTTGTTCCCAGTTTTTACACCATCTCAGATAGCAACTAGGAGGTGGACTATCAGGGTCCTACTGAAAACTCAACTTGTCAGTCAGTCTGTGGGTAGTAAACTGAAGATTTGAGTTGTTTCATTTTAAAACACTGCATAGGTGATGTATTGCTTTCAACATAAATGGGGCTCCTGGATCAGTAAGCACTTCTTCTCACTTTGGACAACAGTAGAACCAGTTCCCTTAGCTGCAACATTAACTTTTGTCATTGGAGTGTTTGGGGTACTTAGTTGCATAATCTAAGATTACCAATATGTATTGGTACCCATTACTGGACCTAACTAGTGGCCCAGTGATGTTTTACAATCCCTCAAATGGTAACTTTGATATAAACATGGAATCAGTCAGGCATATTTATATTGCTTAAGGGGCACTTATTACATATAGAAATCATATGATTAAATCATAAGTTATTTAAATTTTCCCATGCATCATTTTAGTTTACAGACAGTATTAGCACATGAAAACCACCATGATATGTTAACAGTATTAATGAAAAAAAACTAAAATATGAAGATAAGTACACAAAGAAGTTCCTGAACTATGTTCTAAAATAGTCAATGACTGCATATAAAGTTAAACTATTTGAGAAATACAGGTTTCCATAACATTTATTATTAGAGAAATATGACAGAACTCCCCACACAGCAAAAACGTATATATATATATATATATATATATATATATATATATATATATATATATATATATATATATATGTGTGTGTGTGTGTGTGTGTAAATATATATATATATATATATATATCTATATCTATATATATATATATATATATTTGTATATCAAATCCAAAGATACATCAATTTTAGGAAAGGAGAAATCTCCCAGAAGAGGGGAATCACAGATGGTGCTCAGTTAGAAACCTCACCAGCAGTGATTTCCTATGGAAACCAGCAATCGGTGTTGTGCTCCTCTGTGTCTTTTGCTTCAGTCAAATGGCACTTGAGGAAGCTCACTTCACTCACCAGTAGTGATATATATTTATTTATATATATATATATATATATATATATATATATATATGTATACACACACACACACACACACACGCAAACACGCATGCACACATACAGTGGTATCCACTGAAAGCCTGAGTGTGATGACTGCAGAAGAGATCATTAAAAAGTGAGTCTTTAAATGTGACTAGTGTATATATGTAAACTAATAATGAGAATGAGGTGCTTCATAGTATTCCCCAAATCCTATGGTACAATGATCTTGGGGTTTGTATGTACACATAAGCAGCAGAGGTATGGGAATGCAAAGATACAGCATCAAATTTTGGAAGTTACTGATTTATTGGACTCATTCATTAATTTTTTGAATTTTCAGGACTCATGTATATATATATATATATATATATATATATATATATATATATATATATGTATACATAATATGTAGGGTTTATATTAAGTTATCAATCTGGAACAGATAAATAATTCAAGATAACAGAATGCAAATAACTGAATGAACTAGCAATGCTGCACTGAGTGAAACAAAATTACTAACAGTATTTTTTCAGGCACTTCTACACTCCCATCCCCCCACAGTCAGATATCTAAACATTCCAATTCTAAGACTGTGCAACAGGGGAGAAAGGCCAATTCTCTTAATGTATAGCCTTATATTTCACAAAAAATTATTACCCTGCCATCCCCTAGCTGTATGAATGAAAACAAATACTCATTCACTTAAACTGTTACACTGACAGATTCTGCACTTCATCAACATATTTCATTCATCCGTGTAACTGCATTTATGAAGTGCAGATTTATAAAATAACCATCTCCCTCTCTCTCACTATATACATGCAATATATGTGCATTATATATCTACATGCACACACATATATAATCTATATAGATATATATAGACAGAACGATAGATATAACTTCATGGAAATATGACAATCAGTCAAAATATATCAATTTCTACAATATATAACAGTAGAAAAAAATAAACCCTAAAATTACATATCCTTAATTGAAATATATTACTAATCTGCATAATACATGATATTAAAAAGAGAGCAAAGTAGGAGTCAAGAGGGTGGCACAAACAAAACACACTTTATGATAAGTTGGAGTTTTAGTGCATTTATTAAGACCATCTTGATAATCATAAAGACTGACAAAAAGATTAAAAGGTAAGCTCCTGAAGAAAGTGAAAAACTCCACAAAAAGAAAATGAAGTAATTTAGGAAGAGACATGAAATTAATAATATGAAGGAAATATAGTCACCTAACTAACAGAAATCATACTCTCTCTTAAGACATAAATTTATGTACACAAACACATTGCAGTAGGAAGCATCTGCTAGGACTTTTGATACAGGACCAGACCTCCCAACTGTACTGAATTACTCAGATTTTACTGAGTTTTGGGGTCCAAATAATGGGGTGCCACGATTCCTGAGTGGGACCCTTTCATTTCTGAATTTCCCAGCTGTTTTTGAATTTTTTTCCCCCGGCTTCGATGATGTCAGCTCTGTGAAACAGCCTGTTGGAATTGAGATCAGGCAGCTCAAACAATAACGTATGTGCATTTCTGGCCAGCTGCGAGGGAATGGAAGTCCTTCTGTTAGCTGGAACTCCTTTAGCTGCAAGCCGAGGGAATGGAACTCAGAGTTAAGTAGCTGGGTAAGCTGCAAGCCGAGGGAATTTGGTTTCCAAGAATGGAGAGATGCAGCTGCATGCACAGGTAATGTTGCGTGTCCTTTAGCTGTTAGCTGCCGAGAACAGAGTTTAGCTAGAACTCCTTTAGCTGTTAGCTGCCGAGAGCAGAGTTTAGCTGGAACTCCTTTAGCTGTTTGCTGCAGAGAGCAGAGTTTAGCTGGAACTCCTTTAGCTGTTAGCTGCTGAGAGCAGAGTTTAGCTGGAACTCCTTTAGCTGTTAGCTGTCAAGAGCAGAATTTAGCTGGAACTCCTTTAACTGTTAGCTGCCGAGAGCAGAGTTTAGCTGGAACTCCTTTAGCTGTTAGCTGCCGAGAGCAGAGTTTAGCTGGAACTCCTTTAGCTGTTAGCTGCCGAGAGCAGAGTTTAGCTGGAACTCCTTTAGCTGTTAGCTGCTGAGAGCAGAGTTTAGCTGGACCTCTTTAGCTGTTAGCTGCCAAGAGCAGAGTTTAGCTGGAACTCCTTTAGCTGTCAGCTGCCGAGAACGGAGTTTAGCTGGAACTCCTTTAGCTGCCGAGAATGGTGTTGGTTGGATAATTCTTCTTGAAAAATGTTTAAAATATTTTACCAAGTAGAATTTCTTCAGTACATATAAAAAATTGTTTTAAAGGAAATTTCTGTTCCAAGGCGCTGTACAAAGAAAGTTAAATTAGAACAAATACTAACCAACATTTCATTGCATACATTTGTTTCTTGACTATTAAAATTGCTTGTAGGAAAGCCACGACTGAGCAGTATAACATAACTTAGTAAATTGTTATTGTTATGATTATTATTAGTAGTAAAAGCAGTAATAAAAAGAGTGATTTTTGAAACTCTGCAAAAGCGTTTCAATTTTTTTCTTTTAACTGTAGCAGTGCGTGCAATATATACATTAGATTCTGTTCATGTTACTGAAGTTCTTTCTTGTAGCTGCTTCCATTGAGTCTGGGTCATGTACTGCTTTTTGAACAATTAAAGGTGCCCTTCTGTCTAAGACATATTAAGGTTCAGTTATGTTATGTTAGATTTAGTGTTGCAAATAAGTGCATATTTATATGCTACAAGCAGCCCAGGAACATTTAAAAAACAGAGGTATATTGAGACAGTAGCAGAAATAAACAGATATGTAGATATTGCTGTCTTTGAGTTGAGTATTCATCAGTGTATCTGCATTTTGATAAAGCAGTTATGTTGAGTTGATTGCACTAATTCTAACATATAATTCAATGGCATGCTGAACCATGAAGACCCAAACAAGCCATGTGTGACAGGAGACAGGTAGTTTTAACTGGGAAGTATTTTTGTATCACATTTTGTAGCCACTAAAGTATCTCTGGGACATCTCTTAACTAAATATAGGATTAGAGATCTAGGTAGCATGCATTATAAACTGTGGGCAATACTAAAAGAATTTCAGTAACCATTACACGGTGGCTGTAGCTGCCCTGCCTATATGTTTGCTTTCATAATAATGCTGTGTACCTTTGGCACTGCTCATGCTGCATCAGTTGCCATAGTTACCTCACTTTCAATTCCCAGTGGACAGAGATGTGTACAGCTTTTGGCAGCTATGTGTTGACAGTGTATAAGAAACGTGTTTTTTTTTACTAGTTTCAAACCAAGGATGATGCATATGCACATATGTATACTGATAAATAATTATAAGACACACACACCCATATAAACTAAACTAAGCCAAAGTAACAGCACATCAGAAATTAACCCTGGCATATCAGGACTGAACCCTGTGCTGAGGTAACAGTTCCTCCCCTTCTGCTGTATTTGTTTTTCACTGACATATAGCATGAAGAAAGGAAGCAAATGAACTGTAGGGTTTTCATGTGAGGAACTGTCACATTTTGGAAGCTGCTAGTCATAAGAATTACAAAATAAGTTAGAGAAATGCTAAATTGTTTTAAAGACTATAACTGCACAGCTTTTATGGGAAATACTCTGAGATCTGCTGTATAATGATGTGGGACATGAGATTTATTTATGTATTTTTAATTACAGGAATGACTGTGGACATTATCTTGTGGCGATAACTTACAAGCAGTATACTTTGGCTGAAATGGTCATTTTTGTGGCTGTCACTTGAAGCAAAAAAGCCTTCTTTTTGCATAATATCAATACTACATAAATGCCCCTTCCCTGAAGAGGAGCAAGAGTTTCAGATCTGACTGTATTAACTAAGGACGTACAGAGGGCAGCCCTTTCCATGACATGGTTGAGGGACTTAGCACTATACACAAATGGAGAATTTGAATTCCACTTCAAGTCCAAATTATTTTTATTATTTTAGTGGAATTCACAGTCTGATCATTCATTTTGTATGTGTACTAAATGCTAATGCTATGTTTAATTGAAAGTTGAAATCCCACAATTCCAACGGAGTGGGCGGGGTTACATGCTTATGTATGCAAATTTTATGTTAATCAGCATACAGATTTGTACCTATTTTTCATGGGCCTTTGTCCAGATTTTTGATGTTTCCAGGTTGAGAGGTATGTACAGGACATAAAAGTAAAACACTACATGTATACAAAATAAATATTAAAATTGAAATACAACACACAATTTCCATAGAAATCCAATTAGATAAAAGCAACAACTGAAACAACTTAGGAAAAATTATGGGGGTAGAGGAGCAATATTACTTATATTTTTTTCTTCGGAGCTGCCACTAAAATGATTATCCCTGTAACTAGTTTGTAGGGTACAGCAAGCATATCATCAGCTGCATCAACTTAATAATGATAGAGAGGATATTGTTGTTTACATATATGTATCTTTCAGTTCTCTGCATTGCCAACAAAGTGATTAAGCATGTGAAAACTTTTGAGGCTCGTTTATCTGCCAGACTCTTTTGATTTTACTGTTTATACCTGTTTATAAAGTGGATGTGCAATGGTATACAACAGTTTGACAGAAGGATCCTTTAGATGACAAAACTAAAAATTTTAGACTAGGTTCTCATAAAGATAAACAGTTATAACTTTGCATAGCTAGCATTTAGTTAAAATGGGTGGAAGAATTATTTTACATTAAAATGTTTATTTGTTTTTAACAATTAACAAGTATTAATAAAACTATATTTGCCATACATAAACTATTAAATGTAAAATTCAAACTGCAAACAAAACAGATGTAAATTTTATGAGTGCAATAAAATACTTGGGAATGCATAGTACAGATATTACTGTAGACCCAGGGATCGTAAGGTGATTGCTTTTCAGGCAGGTCTGTTGTTATACACAGGTGTATTTTACTTCATGCTTAACAGGTGGGTGTGTTTTTCAATGCAACTTTTTGTGGTGACTATCTAAATAAATTAAGTTATAAACTGCAGTTCTTGGTGCTGTTTGCTCATTCTCTCTCCCTATACACAGACACAGATACATACACACATATATATGGATCTACTTTAAAATACCAAAATGCTATAATGTTGACTTGCAGAACATCAAGACGAAAACCACAAAACTTTACATTAACGAACGTTCACATTACCGATATTTTTCACCACATAAGTAAAGACTTGGCCAACAGTACATAAAAAAAACAAACTGAAACAAAAAACCCACCCAAGTGGGGTGTTCACATTCACAACCTTCCCATGTGCCATGATCACACTACAGTGGAGAAAAGGCAAAAGTTCATCATGTTGGTCTCCTTTTGCTGTGAAAAACTATGGTAATGTGAATGTTCATTAATGTAAAGTTTCATGATTTTCATCCTGATGTTTTGCAGTTCAACATTATAGCATTTCAGTATATTTAGTTAGGGTGTGTGTGGGTGAGAAGCCCCCTCTTGGGTGAGTATTTTTGCTTTGGTATTTTTTTTAAGTACTCTTGGCCAACTGTTTACATATGCAGTGAAAAATTACAGTGATGTGAACAATCGTTAATGTGAAGTTTCATGGTTTCCATCTCGATGCTCTGCAAGTCGACGTTATGGCATTTCGGTATTTTGAAGTAGATCAGCATATACACATACATACATGCACAGACATATATACATATATAGATAGATACCAAAGGGTAAAAAGACCACACAATCAAACCAATAAAGCATTCAGTAAAAACTGCAAGAAAGACCCAAGTAAGCTAAAGTCTTCACACATAAAACCTTAACCTCCTGTAGTAAAGGCCCATGGGATATATGCACATGAACTCTTAAGAGCATACCAAGTTAAAACTGCTAGAAAAATCCTGTCAAGCTAATGTCTTCACTGTGTAAAACTATAAAACAGCTGAACAGCTGTATTCAAGGCCCATGGGACATTTTGGCAGAAAATGCTTTACACAATGAAGACTCAAGCTTAACGGAGTTTTTTCTTGCAAAAAAAAAAAATAGTATACATATATAAATATATATATATATATATATATATATATATATATATATATATATATATATATATATATATATATATATATATACATACATACATACAGGAATAATAAAATAGACCACTGTAACCACGTTTGAATGCAAGATCTGTGACAAAGATAATTTTGCATTCACTCACACACATATTAGCATATATATATATATATATATATATATATATATATATATATACACTTATATATGTGTGTGTGTGTGTGTGTGTGTGTGTGTGTGTGTGTGCATTGTCAGTAGTCTTCACTGTAACAGTACTGGTCACAATATCACAGACTAGACCTTAGAAATATTCAGTATTTTCATTAAATGCAAATCTGCGCAACCACTCAGAAGATACAATCCAACATTATTTCATTAATTGCACTGCAGTAAAAAAAAATGTTCCACTAGCATCCATTACTGGAAAAAAGTACCAAAATGTTGTGGAGGTTTCATGTACCACACCCTGGAAGCATCATGTAACACAAGCGCACACACACACACACATATATATATATATATATATATATATATATATATATATATATATATATATATATATATATGGGTTCCTATGAGTTCATCGAAATGCCAAAACATCGACGCTCACTTCTTCGACACGAAAACATCGACTCTTCATATCATCGACATTTCACGTAAGCGATCCTCCCCCTCTCAGGACCCATGGTAGCACTTGTTTGTCTGCTACAGTGCATATGGTTCAAGTCACTACCTACAATTTCCCTTGACAGCGTTGTAATTTACGTCGCAATACACACACAAGTGCTACCATGGGTCCTGAGAGGGGGAGGATCGCTTACGTGAAATGTCGATGATATGAAGAGTCGATGTTTTCGTGTCGAAGAAGTGAGCCGATGTTTTGGAATTCGATGAACTCATAGGAACCCATATATATATATATATATATATATATATATATATATATATATATATATATATACTAAATCCATGGCCTCAGAATCATGACCCAATTGAAACATATTTTTATAATCAATAGCAGTTAACTATAGCAGAAATTAACAAACTTCACAGTTGATAAAAACATAACATTCAAAATCACAGTCCAACAAACTGTATGGCAGCCATATCAATACACATAAGCACGCACAATGGTCACTTACTTGAGGCACAGGGATCACCCATATCCAATCTTCACTTGTCTTTTCTTCACATTTCATCTTGCTTTCTAAAGATAAAAAACATGCAATGGGCTGAATTTATGACTTATTTAAAACAGAATGAAAATAAAGTGATACTATTAAACCTTCCTAAAAGACTTCAATTTGATTAATGCCATCTGTAAATATATATATAGGAAAAGGATCTCTCATTAATTTTTGTATTCCTTATCTTGACAATACTGAGAAGTACAGTATATTGCTCTCTTTTTTGCATCAAATGTTCTAATGATCATAGGCTACTGCTGAAGTCCCAGTGGACTGGATGTAAACAAATTAGGCACTCTTTGTTCAAATGTTGTGGAGGGGGTGTTGTACAATCCAGGAAACTGAAGGCCTTTTAGCAGAGCAGTAGCATCAGTGAAAGTCAAGGAAAGAATCCTAAGGAAAAGGCTAGCTCCTCTTCCAGAAGACAAAATTCTCCCAGAAACCTAACCCAGTTTATAATGGGATTACAGGAGAACTCAGTATGGAGGTACTTCTGCAAGGCCTTTGAGACTATCTGACAGTGGAAGCTGCTTAGAAAACTGACAAGGCTGGAACAGGATCAATACTAAGGAAATGAATTACTACAAGATTAATTGTGGGATCCAGAACATGTGGTAAAACAAACATCAGAAATAAGGATATGACTAATGAAGTACTACAGTGGTGGATCCTGTGTCCAGTACTACTTAATAGTTATTTGTTAAGTGAGGCAAAGCACTGAACCCACTCGGCCAATTCCTGTTTCAGCTCAAAATGTGAACACTCATCAAGCTGAGAAAATAAAACGGTTTATGCAAAAAAGAGGTTGCTAAAACAAAAGGAATTGTACAATATTTACATTAGCTAGAGTAGTGACATAACAGGAGTTAGAGAAAAGATGCTATAGTGAAAATGATAGGCACTGAGTACAATATTTACATCAGCTTGAGTAGTGCCATATTAGGAGTTACAAAAAGATGCTATAGTGAAAATGATTGGTAGTACATGCACAGGAGATTAGGGAGACTAGGTCACATCACCTGAAGCTGAGCATTCACAAGCAGCTTGTGCTATGAGATGTTCTTCAAGTTGTTCCTGAAAGAGGAGTATTTAAAGATGCCTTTAAGATTTGAGAGGAGATCCCTCCAGAGCTCAGATTTAATGGTAGAAAGGGAATGTTTATAGCACTGAAGTCTGGTTTTAGGTGCTTGCAAAACAGGCCCTAAGTGGGTATGGTATCTAAAGTCATATGGCAATAGCTATCTAAGTAAGCTGAAGGAAACAGCAGCACACAAGTTTTTTTTCAGGAGCTGTAAAAGTTGGGAGCCAAGGAACAGACTGGCTCTTTGCTGAATCAGCAACCAATTTGCTTTGACTAGAGTATGACAATGATGTTCATACTTTGAGGAAAGGATAATGGAACAGAAGATGGAGTTGGAGATTATTTGGATGGTGGTGGAGTTTCTATGAGAGGCATATGCTATGAAATGTAGACAGTACTCAGGTTGAGCTAGAAGAATGCCTTTGCCAGTAGCATTTCTTGTTGGATGGGGGGAGGAAAGAGGAGATTATGATGGCCCAGATGATGGATGTTTAGTGAGGGATCAATGCAGGCTCCTAGATATCTGAAGGTGTTAATCTGCTCAACTGTACTGTTAAGGTGGTCAAAGATTAGAAGTGATGATAAAAAAATAAAAAACGAAAGGCTAAAAACACAAAATGACTTTATTACATAAAAATCCGAAAGGTAAGTGGTTTCATTCCCTTCATGGAACATCTTCAGACCAAGTTGTATAATGAACAAATGTATTTAAATACTTAATAACAATAACAAGTGACCCAAAACACTTAACGCCTTAACCCTTTCCTTCTAAGAACAGCTTTAAAGTTCTCCCTATCATTTAAACCAGGGTTGTTGTTGTTGTCTTTCGGCTTTTCCCGGTTAGGGGTCACCACAGCGGAACTCCGGTCCGCTAATGATTGGCAGTAGATTTTCATGAAAGCCAAGGTGCCAGCTCGACGTTCAACCTTCAACGAAGGCACACTCATTTACGCATGTCTTTTGAACGCCCATCCAACCTCGGGGAGGACATGCAGACTCCACACAGAAGGCACTCTCTGCACTCCAGCCGAGAATCAAACGGGAGAACCTCTTCTGTGAGGCAACAATGCTACCGCTGCACACATGCATTCAGCCTGATTTGCCAGCAATATTCTTTCCAGCCCAGTTAATTTTCTGCATCAAACTTATGATCAAAATCATTAACTTCATCACAAATTTGAAGCATGCCTTATTTTTTTCTAGCAAATGTTTTCGCTTAACATTTTTGCCAAGGTATTGCTTATATCAATCTTGTCTACTGCTCCTATATGTTAATTCACTCACATGTAGAATTCTCTAATGTTTCTTCCTATATAAAATGCTGTACATAACACACAGAGCCATGTATACCACATATTTGGGCCTGCAATTATACAAATTATTAAACCTAATTTCAAAGCTTCTTGCTGTCACTCCAAAATTCTTAACTTCTTTCATATATAACTTACAACTGTTATATCTTTTCATCCCCACTTCCAAAACATCAGGCATACTTGAGCATAAATTCCTTTTCTTAAAAAAGTCTTTTAAACTCTTTCCTCTTTTAGAGACAAAGACAGGGTCTCCCTGTATAACATTTTAATTTCTTGAAAATTCATTAAGAATATCCAATTATTCTTGATTATTCCTTTAATTTATTTCATCTACTGAACTGTCTAAAACACATGCTAAGGAAAAATCCTTTTCATTTTCTTTTGGCTTGCTATTTACATTTACTACCTTATGTTCCCTTACATTTTCTACTTCCATCCAGGGATTGTTAATGATGTCCTTGGGGTACCCTCTTTCTTGAAATTTCCTTTAGAGTTCTTCACATTCTTTTGCAAAAAATACTGCCTCATCTGTTAACCTGCTTATTCTAATGAATTGCCCCTTTATTTATTTATTTATTTATTTTCAGTTTGATTACCAGGGAAGTCCACTGAGCCAAGAAGTGCCCATTTTCAGTGGAGGCCCGGGGAGAAAAGCTCCATGTGCAATACAGTACAATAAAGGTTACAAAATACAAAAAAAAGGTTACGTAATGTTAGAGATGAAATACAAGAGTAAGATTCATACATTCAAACTGCAAGTGTAATGTACATCATGAGACAGTTTAAAAAAGCAGAACATTTTTTTTTTAAACTTATGCATGCTGTTGTAGTGGAGATAGCTGTTACTTTGTACTTCCTTTTTATAAATCTTAACCTTTAAGGCATTGCTAGATCTGTACACATTCAGGTCCAAAAAATTAATTTTGTCCTTCCTATAATTAAATGTCAACCACAGGTAACTCGTGTATTCATTCACATGTTTAATAAAATCTAAGAGTACTTTTCGGAACCCTCCCAAATAAAAAACAAATCATCAATAACACGTCTGTACATGATGATATGTTTTGCAAAAACTGATTCTAAAATAACTTATTTTTCCCAGTTCATCAGGACTATATTTGCATAACTGGGGGCCATAGCAGCCCCCATAGCTACACCATTTTTCTGTCTGTATATTTCATTATACTCAAAAAAAAAATTATAAGCTAAAATAACATCCAACATTTCTGTGAACAATCGCACTTGTCTAGTATTAAATAATCCTGAAGTACAAAGCTCCCTATTCACCATTTCTAACCCTTCTACATTTGTATATAATGAAGCAATATCTGCTGTGACCAACCACATGGAATCATCTATTTTCACATTCTTCACTAAACTTTTAAATTCAAAGGAATCTTTAATATAAGATTTACTTTGTACAACCAACTTCTGTAAATATTTATCTAGGAAGATGGCTAGTGGTTCTGTCTTACTGCCTTGACTGGCTACTATTGGTCTAAAATCAGGGCAATTCAAGTTTTTATGGATTTTAGGAAGTCAAAAAAAACCTTCCCAGTTTGGGTTTTTCTACTCTAAAAAAAACTCCAGTGTTTCTTTGTCAATTAAATTATCTAAAAAACATTCTTCTATACAAGCATCATCAACTCCATATGCTTTTTTAACAGAAGCCCACATTGTTATTTGGTAGAACTTGTCATCATTTAGCATCAAGGTCATTTTTTCTACATACAATTTCATATTAAGCACAACAACTGCAGTGTCTTTATCTGCTTTCGTAATATACAGCTTAGTGTCATTTTTAACTTAAACAATGCATTTTTTCTTCTTTGTTTAAATTACAAAATACAGGTTCACTTTTGTCATGCAATAATTTTTTCACATCATTCTCATGTTACCAAAAAAGCTTCCAATTCTGCTCTAAGAATTGGATTAAACATGCTAGGTTTTATAAATAATGCTTTTTCCTGAACCTTGTTAGAGCTGTTACAGTCTTTAAATAAACATTTTATTTATTTATTTATTTTATTGCATTTGTTTACTGGGAAAGTCCACTGGGCCTAAAAGAGCTCATTTTCAGTGGAGGCCCGGGGAGAAAAGCTCCAACAAGATACAGAAAAAATATGAACATTAATTAGTACAGAAGTAGAAACAGTGTTACAGATAGTAAATATAGTAACATATACAGAATATATACATAACAGCAGGAATCTAGTTTGTTTGATTACAGTAATATATACAGAAAATATACATTAACTCATTACATCCAAGTGACGCCTCCAGGTGCATCTGCAATTACCTCCTACTGCTCCTCTAGGCATCAAATATTACTTGTTCATACTTGCATTAATTCCAAAACCATGCTACATACAAGGAATCTGAATATTTTATATTGAAGCATACATGATGGCAAACACAGTTGTATTGATTTTTGACCCATGTCAATGAGTATTTGTTAGAAATGTAAGGTGATAACTTTATTTTTTAAAGTCTCAAGCCACGCCCACTGGGAGTTAAAGGTACGCACTCAAAAGAGCTGTACTGGAGGGAATGACAGAATTAAATGAATTCAATCACAGTGGTATAAACAGAGATATATTAATCAGTATTACTGTACCAGTATCAACAAGTGAAGATAAAAATAAATATGGAGAAAGTATCATCAGTCACTAGTAGCAAAAGACACAGGAGTTTAGTAATCATATAAGGAGAGTGAAGAGGTTAGGTTATAGAGCAGGAGCATAGCCAGGAAGAGTTGAGATGATTTTTCAGTATTTGTTTGAAGGTGGTGGTGCTGCCTGTGTTTCTTATAGAAGGTGGAAGTGAGTTCCATAGTTTGGCGACGGTGAAGGAATAGAGGAGTTGACCAGCAAGTAAGGTGGACTTATTTACTTTTAGAAGTAAATGATTTTTAGATCTTGGATGCCTGCTGGGATGGAATTTGGCAAGCAGAGTTGAGAGAGCAGTTTTTCTGACAAACTCTCTAAGTGCAAGTCAGCCCTAGCAGAAGGTACAAAAGTCAATCCCCTGCTTAATACCATAATATGGTGTTTGTTTAACACCACATTTGACAAATTAACAATTTTAAATGAGTCAGTCACAGTACATTGGTTCAATGGTTGTAACTGTTGTTCCACTTCCTTCCTTTGTAATTCTTTTTGCCCCGAAATCCCTCTTACCATCTATTTGTTTTCCAGAAGAAATTTCCTTTTGTTGATTGATTCCCCCCCTTGTTGCTGTGGTTTCTGGGCTGCTACTTGAGCCCACAGTTTCATACCTCTCTCCATCTTGATATACAGCCAAATTTTGAACATTTTCTTTGTTGGACTTGGTGCTAGTATTTCTATAATAATTATTTCCCTGTATTTCTTTTGTGAATTGTTTTCCTTTGTTTTCAGTCACATAATCCACTGACTCCACTTGCAGGAGACACTTTTTCTAAAGAGCTCTTAGATGCTTGGCAAACCCTGAATGAAAGTACAAGGCTATTGTTGAAAGAAAACACAAACTATGAATACACTGAATAATATTATTATTTTGAGCTATAATAGACTCAAAAATACTATTTCAGCAAGTAACTCTGAAGCTAAATGGTCTAGAATTCTGGATAAAGTTGCAGCTGAAAATGAGAATCAGAAGAAACGTAAAATGAAAAAAATTGCAAGAGACAGAAAGGATTATGAAGAAGGGGTGAACTGTTTCTTTAACAATAGCAATGAGTGTCCTGAATCTACTGCCATTCAAAATAATGAAGAGAATGAAGTGGGCGGAGCCACAGGATGTGACAACAATGTTACTAGGCAGAATAGCACAGCAAAATGCAGGAGAATGAGTTCTGAAGTGGAGTCAGTGGGTTATGTGATTATATATATATATATATATATATATATATATATATATATAAATATATATATATATATATATATATATATATATATATATATATATATATATATATATATATTATATATATATATATATATATATATATATAGGTAGATTTTATATATATATATATAATATATATATATCTATATCTATATATCTATCTCTCTCTCTCTATATATATATATATATATATATATATATTATATATATATATATATATATATATATATATATATATATATATATATAGGTAGATTATATATATATATATATATATATAGATATATATATATATATATATATACATATATATATATATATATATATATATGTATATATAATAGAAGGCAGACAGAGTTTATCTCTGCTTAACATAACATACAAAGCCATGTCAAACCCAGAGCTGTTGGACATCTTACTCTTACAGAAAACCAAATCCCTCCAAGCCACATGCTCCAGGGACCTAAACCTTGTCAAAACAAAAAAATAAAACATGCTGGAGGGATAAGTTACTGTCCCAGAGACTCCCCATACTTTGGAACAGACTGCCCATTCATGTCAAGCAGAGCACCTCATTAGCCCTCTTTAAGAAAAATCTTGACGATTGGATGGGAAATAGGAAATTCACCCCAGGGATCACTTCTCTGGCTTTGCTCGACAGGGGCACAGGAAGATAATTTTGGATGGTGTAAGCCAGGGAATCCTTATGGCTAGGCTTGTACAGGCCCTAGGGCCCATATTCTAGTACCTACCTATGACAGATCAACCTATTTACTGACAACATGAAACAAAAGTGGTGTATGGAGGAAGCACATAAAGGATTTGTAAAACCTAGGTTGGCTGAAAGTGACAGTTGAGGTCAACGGAAACATGCAAAGCACTGATAATGGACTAAAGTAACTGTGATGTAAAACTATATGCTGGGAAATGCAAATGATGGAAGAAGTCTTGTAAAAAAATTTGTAAGTAGTGACTGCACCCTAGACTGAACCACCAGGAGTAGAGTGAGGACAATGGCAATAGCCAACAGAGTGCTGCAGGGGATAAACTCAAGAAGCAAAGAGGTATTCTTTCCATTACACTGGATTCTGATCAAGTGACACCTTGAGGACTGTTTGCAGTTCTGGACACCATACATGATGAGGGGAATCTGGTTACCGGAGAAAATCCAAAAGATAAGAAGGTTGCATAGAATTGGTGGGGGAAGGGATATGATCAGATACTACAGAACATTATTCCCTTTTTGTCTGACACCAGAAAACACATAGGTGAGCATGATACGGGTGTATAAGTACATATCATACAGATGTGAAACAATGGTACTGAACTGAAAGGACAGACAGCAGTGGGGGGAGGGGGTCAGGCAGTGCATAATGCTACTCCTTCAGTCTGTGGAATCACTTCTTCACAGAGTTCTGGATATATGGAATTGACTACAAAAATAGGTGGTAGGAGGAGAAATTTTGATCTGGATAATGAAAAATGAGAGGCGGTAGAATGATGAATTTTATTAATGAGTACATTAAATAGAGTTATTGTCTCTTCCTGTTCTCAAGCAAATGTTTGTATAGCTGTTAGGCATGCAGTACTGGTTTAGTGTTATTATGGCCTCTGCACCTCAGGCAATGTAAGCAGACCATTGTGGTCACATTGGTTCTGCTCATACAAAAAAAATTCTACATACAGCTAACATGCTTGGGTTGTTGGCCATAATGGTTAAGGTGTTTACTACACAGATAAAAAGTACAGGGCTTGATTCTCACCTTGAGAAGCATGGTTGAGCTATAAAAGGACCCCTGTGGTCATTAGTCTAGAAATCACCTATAAACCTCTAAAACCTGTATGGTACAATGATTAAATCAATTCAGAATGGTAGTAAAAAAGAAGTTATGTTCTTACCATAATGTTACAACTGTGTTGTTCATCTTCATTCATTCATTACTGATGGGTGTTGGTTCTGTCCTCGGGACCGAGTTGGCCTTGTAACAAGCTCATGCCAGCCAAAAAAACTCTCGAGCTAAGCTTTTAACCACAACGTCCTTCTCCCTGTTACCTTGGATAGAGTTTGCCCGTTATAAGTAAAGCAGAAGCTTTCTATGAGCAGAAACCCTAAAGTAGGAGTAGGACCCAATCCGATCCCCCAGGAGCCTCTGGTGGGGGAAGGTGGGTGGGACATAATGAATGAATGAAGATGAACAACACAGATGGAATGTTATTATGGTAAGAACATAACTTCTTTATCTGATGTTGTTAATCTTCATTCATTCCTTACTGATGTGACAGAGTCCCTAGCTACCTTTAGTCCTGGGAGGCCCTTATGGAAGGATGTTCCTGAGTACCATTGAACCAAAGGATGCTCTTCCCCTGGAGGCCAAATCTAATTTGTAATGAGTGATAAAAGTATGAGAGGTAGTCCAAATTGCAGCTGCACAAATATCATTCAATGAAGACTTTGCATGAAAAGCAACAGAAATTGCTACTGACCTAGTGGAATGTGCTCTGACTTTGCATAGTAGAGGAATTTTCTTTTGTTGGTAAATCAAGGATATACAGTTTCTCAACCACTTGGACAAGGTTACTTTTTAGACAGGATTTCCCAATTTCGGGCCTAAGTAGGACACACATAGCTGGTATGATTTAAGTACTGACAGTTCTGTCCAGGTAAAAATGTAACTGTCTATGTACATCCAGCAAATGAAGACAGTATTCTCCTTTCTTTGAGTAGTTGGGGAAAAAAGACTGGTAGGTCAATCATTTGGTTAATTGTCAATTCTGAAATAACCTTGGGCAGAAAGGAAGGATTACTCCGGAGTGATACTCCATCTTTATGAAATACCATGTAGAGGCGTTTAATACACAAAGCCTGAAGCTCTGAAATGTGTCTGACTGATATGACAGCTACCAAAAATAGTGATTTCCAGGACAGGAACTTTAGGTCGCAAGTGGAAGCATGTTCAAAGGGTGATCATGTCAGGGATTGTAGTACTAGTGTTAAATTCCAAGGTTCAATGGGTTCCCTGAAGGGTTGTCTGATATGCAAGACACCTTTTAATAAAGTTTTGCAGTGACAATGGGAGATTAGTAATGAGTCTTGAAACCCATTATGGAAGTTTGAGATAGCAGCTAAGTGTACTCAGATGGTTGAGGCTGCTGCTCCTGAATAGAGAAAACTTGATAAATAATCCAA
Source organism: Protopterus annectens (assembly GCF_019279795.1). Classification (NCBI taxonomy): domain Eukaryota; kingdom Metazoa; phylum Chordata; order Ceratodontiformes; family Protopteridae; genus Protopterus; species Protopterus annectens. Next base: position 279,363,290 of record NC_056738.1, on the reverse strand, counting down.
AACACCACTAACAGGAGCTGAGAAAGGGTCTAATTGTCTTTGTCAGGACCAAATAAGGAACACTTCCACTTGGTGAGATAGATTTTCCTGGTGAATAGTTTATATGAAGCCAGAAGGATATTACGCACTGGCAAGGTAAGGTTATTCTGCCTGGCAATTACCGGAAGTGGAGAAACCAAGCTGTCAGCTTGAGACTGGAGGTGTTCGGGTGATTTAACTCTTGTGGGTGCTCGATCAATTCTGGAGTTGGGCCCAGAATCCATGGGTGATCTACTAGATGAGGCCAAAGGAAGGGAAACCAAACTTGTCATGGCCAGTAAGGAGTAATGAGAATTACTCTGCTTCTCAGATGAAGGGCTTTCTTTAAAAATTGGGGATCAGGGGAAAGGGAGGGAAAACATACAGAAGTCCTGTGGGCCAATCGTGAATCAGAGCATCCCTCGGGGACTCCCCGTGTCGGGGAATTAGGACAAAATAGCTGCTGCATTTGTGGTTTGCTGGAGAGGTGAATAGGTCACAGCAAGGTTGGCCCCAGCGGCTGAAGATCTTCGCTGCAATAACAGGAGTGAGAAACCGCTTGTGAGGCAGTAGGTTGCATCTGCTCAGCTTGTCTGCAATCACATTGGAACTCCCGGGAATATACATTGCAATCAGAAAGTGGTTGGAAGCTATCACCCCATTGCCAAATTCTCATGGCTTCTCAACACAATGGGTAGGACTTGGTTCCCCAGTAGTCTGGTAAGACTACTGACATGTCTGACTGAATAGCAATCGTCCCTGATGGAAGGATGGATTGAAATGCTTGCAACACTAGAAGCACCGCCCTCAGTTCTAGGACACTGATATGCACATGGGCCTCTGACCAAATACCTTGGACCGTCTTCCCTGGTAAAGCTCCCCCCCACCCTATTAGTGAAGCATCTGCAGTCACTGTGGCCCTGGGCTGTTGTGGGTAAAAGGGGCGACTCCATTGTTGTCCATCTGGCTTTATCCACTACATTAGATCCCGCTTGCATCACTGAGTTATCCATATTTGAAAGGACAAGGGATGTTGTAAGGGGTACCATTGTGTTAGAAGGAGCCATTGGAGAATCCTCATGTGTAGTCTTGCCAAGGGCACTATGGTAATTAATGCTGCCATGGAACCCAGGAGTTGAAGGACTGTTCGAGCTGGGACTAGGCTTTGACAGAGTATCACCCAGATTTGGGATCTTATCCTGTGTAGTCTGTGGTCCGGGAGAGAGACTAAGCAAACATTTGTGTTAAAAATTGCTCAGATAAATTCTAAGGATTGAGAGGAAATCAGGTTGCACTTTCCCCAGTTTTTTGAGATTCCCAGAGATTCTGCTAGTCTGAGAGTGTAGTTTAGCGCCATCTCCAGCAGACGCTTGGTGGGGGCAGTGAGGAGCCAATCAGCTAGATATGGAAACACCCAAAATCCTTGTAGTCTCAAGTGAGCTGTTACCACTGCCATGCACTTGGTGAACACTCTGGTGGCTGTAGAGAGTCCGAAGGGCAGCACGCAGAACTGAAAGCGATTGGCTCCTAGCCAGAGTGAAGAAATCTTCTGGAGCATTTGTTCATTTTTATGTGGTAATATGCACCCTGAAGATCTATTGAGCACATCCAAGCATCTTTCTCCATGAATGTACAGATAGACTGAACCGTGACCATCCAGAATTTTTCTTGTTTGACAAATTTGTTTTGAATGCTGAGATCCAGAATTGGTCTCCAGTCCCCTGCCTTTTTTGGCACTAAAAAGAATCTCAAGTAGAATCCGGATCCTATCTGGTCTGGTGGGACTGTCTGGATGATGCATTTTTGAAGCAGTTTTTGAATTTCTAGTGCTGCTGTTTCTCTTTGACTGGGTGGAATGTCAGGAATTCAACTTGGTGATGTTGGGTAAAGATTGGATGGGATGTGGTATCCTCTGGTTATGATCTGTTGCACCCATAAATCCACTGTTATTGTTAGCCATGCAGAATGGTGCAAGGAAAAACGTCCTCCGACCAATTCCAGAGGAAAGCAATCGGGCCATTCCTCAGGATCGCTGATAGGGTAGTCCGAGAAAGAATCTCTGGATCCCTGGTTATGCAGAACCTCTCTGCCCCTGCAGGGGTGCCTTCTGGATGAGTTACCCCCTCTGCCCCAGGAAGTATACTCACCACGTGTGTTACGGAAAGGACTCTGCTATTTCTTGTGCCACATATTTCCGCTCCTCTGGTAACTAACGTATGGACGGTGAGGAGTGGAAAAACCCATGCCCATGGCAGACAGGGTCTTGCTGTCCTTCTGACAACTGGCCAATGTGTCTTTCACTTATAAAGGGAAGAAGCTTCCACTGGAGCATTAAGAAAGGAAGACTTAAAGGGGGTCTGCAAAGTCACAAAGGTGCATCCAGGTGTGACATTTCATGATAATGCCTGAACCCGCCTCTCTGGCTGCTCCTTCAGTGGCATGGGAAATCAGATGCATGGAGGAGTTGGATATGGATTCCAGGGTAGCTAGCTTCAAGGCAATTTTGTTACAGACCTCATCAGAGACTGCTCCTGCTAAGGTTTCAGAGAGTTCAGCGACTAAATCTCTGAACCCTGGTGAAGTGTGCCACATAATTCAAAGACCTAACAGCAAAGGTCTATGATGCAAAGACTTAATTCCCTAATCTGTCCACCACCTGAGACTGCCTTTTTTGGGGGGGGTGGACAGTCTGGCTCTCCTTGGCCAGTTCCTTTTTCATGGCAGCTGCCACCACCATCACGTCTACTGCAAGACCCTTGGACCAGTGTGGGTGTTGTTTGGGAAACATAAAATTTTGTCCGGCCTCCATGAGATTGGTTCAGTGGTATCAGGACTCTTCCATGCATGCTGAACCAGCTCGTCTGTGGGCGGGGTCACCCAGGAAGCAGAGGGTCGAGCAAGAAAAGCCTGCAGGAACACGGACTCCTTGGAGGAGGGATTGGTGGGCTTCCAGTTGCCCCTCTGTTTCAGTATTTCAAGGATGTCTCCAAATGAGACATCATCGGGGGTGACTGTGGGGATCCCCCCCTTCATCATAGTCTGTGTCCTCAGTGAGAGACTTCTCAGGTGAGTCCATGTGCTTCCTCTTGCAAGGTACCTCTTCAGCGGGAGCTTCTGAAGAGGACTTTGAAGAAGGGCCACCCTGCGGAAGGGTATCCTGAGGCTCTTGTGCTTGATGTCCTGAAGCAGTGGCTTGTGTCAGCTGCGACTCAGATGAAGGACATATCTGGAGTTCCGACACCGAAGGCTTGCCTGCAGAGGCAATGGCCCTCACCATTGCTTGGAAAGTTGGCCCACCCAAAGACGGATGGGAGCCTGGAATCGAGAAGGACAACCTTGGCACCAGGGTCACACCCTGCTCCAATGAGCCTGCTCCCAAGGACAGAGCCTCAAGGGGACTCGGTACCGACAGGACTCCTGGAACCATGACAGATGGCACTGTAGAAAAACTCGGAGCCGTACCAGGTGCCATGGTGCCTGCAGTACAGTCCTGAAGCTGAGGATGACCCACTCTGAATGAGTCGAAGGTCAAAGGGACAGCTCCAGACCCACAGTGAGATCCACTAGTGGCACTGAAGGTGTGGGAACCGAAAAAAGGCGTCAGTGCCAAGAAGTTCGAAGCCTGCAAAGAGGTCAAATGAGGAAAATAAGATGGAGTCTGTGGAGATAGATTCCCAAGTCCAAAAGGGAATGGAGTCTTAGAAGGTGTAGGAATACCTATGGCCATCAGCAGCTGGTCCACAAGATGCACTATGTCCAATTCCGAGAGGCTTCTGGTCAATCTGGTGGATATCCCCAATGGGGACTCTGGCTGTTCTAAGAAAGGGCTAAATTGCTGCCCAACAAAAGGATCCACTGAAGAGGGGTACCGGATCACTGCAGTTTGGTCTATCGGCACCAAGGTCTCGAGTTTAGAGACCTGTATGGCAGGGGTGTCCAAACTTGGAACAGACACTGTGGGCAAGCTCAGTGCCGTGGATGTAACAGGTGCCATGGTTGGTGTGGATATCAGAATTTGCAGTTTAGGCAGGGTTGGTCCAATAGCAATTGTTGGCGCCAACAACACAATGGTTGTTAACTGTACCGAAGACTGTGCCATAGAAGCTAGTTTTCACTCTGGAGCAGAAGAGGTCATTTCTTGAATTTTAGGTCTTGTTTCCTGCATCCTATCATCAGAGAGGGAAGAAGGAACTGAATGTGGTCTATTTTTATGCTCTTTATGCTCTTTTCTGGGAGGCAGTGAGCCCTCCAATGCAGAAATAGCCTCTGGGAAGGGCGCCCTAAGGAGGCCCTTCAGAATCAACTTGTTTTTCCTTTTATTAAGGGTTTGAAAACGAAACCCTTGGCAAACAGTACAAGGAGGCTGTACAGAAAGATGGGGAACTCCCAAATAATATACACACGAAACATGAGCAGTACTGTTAGGCAACTTGCGACTACACTTGTTGCACTGTTTAAACCCTGAAGCTCCTTTTTTCTCAGACATATCACAATACAAGTATCCAACAATACAGTGAAAAGTAAAGAGGAAAGATTTTTTTTTAAAACAAGGGAAGTAAAGAGAAGAAAAATACCAACAATGGTATTAAAAGGATTATCACAGAGGGTAAAGGGAAAGGGCCATACCAACAATGGTACTTGAGATTACCGTAAGTTATTTGAGGAAAAAAAATACTTACAAGATAGTTAAAAGTGGGTAAAAACTAGTGAAAGACTAAAGACAGGACTTCAGAATGAAAAATACAGTGAACAAATTTAAGAAAATGCTTTTATATGCAAAAAACTAAGTACTTAGCTGAGACCTGGCTTGACACTGCTTTACGGCTACATGGCAAACGAGATCAGAGGTAACTGGGAGAAGGGCACTAATGGTAAAAGCTTAGGTCGAGAGCTTTTTTGGTTGGCATGAACTTGTTACAAGGCTGACTAGGTTCTGAGGACGGAACCGACACCCATCAGTAAGGAATGAATGAAGATTAACAATATCAGATCAGGGAGATTATGGTGCTATGATTTGTTTCTGAGAGACGTATCTCAGACAGTGCACTCATTGCTGACTAAATGAAGGGTATTACTGATTTATGATGTACGTTTAAATTAGTTTTAAGTGAGATGGAGCACAAAAGAACGCATGCACAATTTATGAATAAAAATGAGGCTGAACAGAAAATAATAAATTATTATGAAAGGTTAAAGTGACATGAGCTCCTCTTCAAGATGCTGTGCATGCAGTTGTAAAGGTCAGTCAATCGGACGTTTGACAAGCTCAAATAGCAAAGGAGACTATGGTAAGACCAGCAGCCAAAGGGCAAGTCGACCTACCAGTTGAATTAAAGCAAGAATACAGGAAGGGAAAGGAGTTCCAAAAAGCAAACTGATAGGTGAAACTGACAAACTACAGAAGCTGGGGAGAGGTGCAGAGACAGTCCTTCAAGAGCAGGATTTTAAGTCAAGATTCTAAGCAGGTGGTGACAGGTTGAAATAACAAGAATGCCACAGAAAGACTTAAGGGACAGGATTGCCAATGAGTTATATATTCTAACAGTATCTAGATAGTGAAACAAATGCGTAAAAAGGAAAGCTATTTAGTACTATTAAGGACATGAAAAACATCTGATGAGCATATTTTGCACATCTTGATGGATAAACAAATATACCAATATTCCTGCTTTAGTAGATATATAAGCTGGTACAATGAACCTTGAGATGATGTATGCTAAGATCAAATATTTGATAGAAGCCCTGGTAAAAGTATGAAGGACAAAGACACAAAAGGTTAAAATTAAGATGTGGGAATCTTTTTGTGAGCCCCTTGTCTATTTCTTGGCCTTGTTAGTTTAGGAGGATCCCACATTGCTACTGACGCCTATTAATTGCTTGAAAGTACTTAAAATGATGAACCTTTCTACCTAGATGAGGAATCACTGGATTATGACCAAAGGTTCATGAAGCTCAAGCCTGAAACTAAGGAAGTAAGGTAGTCTGCACATCATGTGAATTTATAGTTAGCCTCTGAGATGGAAACTTTATCCGTAGAAAGAACAGCCTTTGTGGGGAGAGGTGGTGGTCAAAGCTTGCAATCACCAATTAAAACTGAGGGGTCTAGTATTACAAAGAAATTGTATTTTAGTCTTTATGAGACACATTTTAAAACAGTGTGGACTACAATGAAACTTGAAAAGATTAAGGAAGAATGAAAGTTGTTACTAAATTTTTAGATGCGATGTTAAATAATACCATTACATTCAGCAATCATATATATTTAAAAGAATTAGCTCTTTAATATGTTCATGGGTATGTCCTAGGCTGGCTACCAGTGATGCCCATTTTAGGCCTAGCCTAGCCTTTCAAATATGACGTCAAATCCTGTACCTTCTGTTTATGAGGTAAAAACATTAAGCATTATATCAAGACCCAACCCCAATTAAACCGTCAGGGAATGGAGGAAAAAATGTAGAAAAAATCCTTCAGGGATTCCCTCATATATGGCATATGTACACTGAAGTGGGCTATCTAAAGGAATGAAAGCATAGCTAAAATATGGGCAAAACACTGAACATGCTTGCTAAAGTTATAAAAACAACATGGATGTTTGTTTTTTTAAAAGAGCAGTTGCTGGACAGAAAAACACCCCACATGAGATTCAGGAGGAAATCATTAAAGCAGCAGTGTAGAAAATATAGAAAGGAAACTAATAAAATGCACTAAAATGATATATATATATATATATATATATATATATATATATATATATATATATATATATATATATATATATATATATATATATATATATATAAGGAATTAAAAAGTAATTTGGCAGAAGAGTTCACAGCTAAGAAAACAGATCAAGAAAAAGAAACTTGGGATAAAGTACAGTTGTGTAAGTAAACGTACCATAACAGTAGATGTTCAAATGATCACTGTTGCAGCAGCAAAAGCTATATGGGTTATATTCAGTAGGGATATGACAGCCAGTCAGCTTCCAAAGCTTCAGGGCACCTTCCACCATTAGCTTAGCTGAGCTTATTAAAGTCCTTCAGAGCTTTCACGCCAAAAGAGAGGGGGAGGCTGAGCCCTCAAAGCACAATGCCAGGAAAAACAAAAAAATAAAATTCCACCCCTGGGTAAAAACAACACACCAAAAAACAAGGGGTGGATAGAGGGAGAGAGTGGGTACTGCAGCAGTGATCATTCAAAAATCTACTGTTATGGAAAGTTTACTTACACAACTGTACTATGTTGTTCATACTGATCAATGCAGCAGTAGCCTAATCTATATGGGTAGATTACCAGAGCTTACAAATTTTTGGAGGTGGAACGAAACATTTTCAGGACCCCCTGGAGAATGTTACTAGCAAAGCCTGATCTAGACCTAGAGAAGGAATAAAGCTTATAGTGCTTTATAAAAGTATGCACAGAGGACCATGATGCTGCTTCTAGAATACTTGTAGAATCTAACCCTTTCCAATAAGCCACAGATGAAAACAAGTGAGCTTTGACCCTGCATGGAATAATATAGCTGTAGTGAGTATAACTAATAGTCTTACAAAACCATTTGGAAATAGTTTGACACAGGTTGTGCCTTCTTCTTACCTTCACAAGAAATTAACAAATTGGTCTGAGAATCTGAAAGATTTGGTTCTGTCAGGATAGTACCCAAGCTGTTTGTGGACATCTAAGGTAGAGAATGCCCTTTCTGCCTCATTTTTAGCTTCAGGAAAGAAAATGGTGAAATGGATAGTTTGGCTAAAAGGAAACTCGGATACCACTTTAGGCATAAAAGAAGGATTAGTTCTCAAAAAAAAAAGCACTGTCTATATGGAAAATGAGGTAGGACTGACTTACCATAAGAGCTTGTAACTCAGATACCCTTCTTGCAGAGGTCAGAACTATCAGGAAAAATGTTTTCCATGTTAAGAACCTCAAGTGAGCAAGGATAGAAGGTTCAGCTGGAGTACTGTTAGCTTCTCTAACACAAAATTAAGATCCCAAGGAGGGGACACCAGTTTTCTAGGAGGCCTATTATACAGACCCCCTTTCAAAAATATTTTAACATGAGAATACATTGAAAGAGGAGGATCCATGGACAGACATGCTGAAATGGCTGATAAAGAAGAAAGGAAGGCCATTACACATATATTCTAAAACCAGAGTACAACTAGCCCTAAATGGGTGCTGATTATGTTGCTGGCACCAACTAGAAAACCTTTTCCATTTGCTAATGTATGATTTTCCAGTAGCATGCTTTCTTACCTTTAGTACCTGTTGCACATACGCATTAAACAAGTGCCTAAAGGACATTAAGACCTTAACATCCAGGCAGTCAGCTGAAGCTGACTGAGGTTGGGGTGTAAAGTGAGTAGATTTAGTTTGTGAGGAAGCTTCTGGTAATTGCTATTGTCCATTTATAAAGCAAGGGAGAATCACTGCTGGCTTGGTCAGAAGGGAGTCACCATAATAATCTTGAGGGATTTCTTCAGAATCAATGGAAATGGTGGAAAAATATACAGGGACAGTGCTAGCAAAAGAAAAGAAAAGTAATCTGTCTTCTAGGCCTTCTTGAATGGAGTCCTGGAGCAGGATCTTGTCAGATGATTGTTCAGACAGAAAGCAAATTGGTCTACTTGAACTCCCCACATATGGATCAAATCTTGGAAGACCTCCAATCTAGTTTCCAGTCATGAGGGTCTGCACTTGTCCTACTCAGCTTGTCTAACACACAATTTTGCTCTGATGGTATGTAGGATGCCTGTAGAGTGAGACTTTGTTGTATAGCTATATCCCAAGCTAGCATGGGTAGTTTGCAAAGGGTGTATGACCTGGTTCCTCCTTGCTTACTGATATGCCACACGACAGTGGTATTGCCTGTAAAAACTAGAAAATAACTGGGGACCAAAGATGATTCAGGCTGTTGAGCGCATAGTTCAGGGCAAGCATTTCTTTTAAACTTATGTGCTTGCATCTGTCATTAGTATCCCACACACCTTGCACTTTTATCCCTCCTGAAACTGCTCCCCAAGCAAAGTCCGAGGTGTCTGTGGTAACTGATTTTTTTTAAACCAGGAGTTAGAAGGGGAGATCTGGATTTGAGGATATTTGCTGTCTCTGCCAAGTGATTTTTCTTCTGACAAACCCTGGCAATGATATTTCAAAAGACAAAGGAACTTTATTTTTTTGTTGTTCTTTTCTTTAAAGAAGTATATTTACTAAATTATCACTTATAACGTAGGCAATCATAAGTACATGAAAACAAAACATATTGATATATTTTCAGTTGCAAACATCATGCATCACATATAATCTAAGTATTTAATGTTAAACACTCTAGAGGTGTTAACTGAAGTAAATGACTTGGTTCTTGAAACTATCTTGCAATAAATGCAATTGCCACAAAATGTACAACCAAAAAGCCTTCATGTTCTAATCTAATAAGAGAGACTCTTGCCCTTCTTAAAGCCAGAAAGATGTTCACCCAAAGTTCTACTCATGTGATATCCAAAGTAACAGTTACTATCTAAAGAGAAATTAAAACAGGGGTCAGCTTTTAAAATGTGCCAATGTTTTTTTAATAATAGCTTTGAATTTAAAAGTATTGGTTCCAAAAGTACTAATTAAAAGGGGTCTAGTCAAATTGCTGTTACCATAATTCTTGCTACCCATATAATTCAAACCATTATTATTTAACAAAGATTCCCTGGAAGAACAATCAGTGGCATTATTATAAGCAGATTGAACCACCCTACTAGGATAACCTCTTTGCCAGTTTCTCTGCTTCATATTTACAGCTTCCTGCTGAAAAATTACCTCCATACTACATAAACACTTCAATTGCAAAAACTGCGATTTAGGGATATTATCCATCATACGTCTCGGGTGGCAACTCTCTGCATGTAATAAAGAATTGTTTGTAAAAGGTTTGCAATACAAACTGCTAACAATCGTACCATCAAGTTTTGTTACAATAACTTCCAAAAAATCAACATTAAAAAGATCAGCTTTCCCTGTAAATTTCAAACCAAAAGAATTAGAATGCAAATAATGCACAAACTGTCCCCATAACTCAATAGACCCGCACCACACAGCCCAACAATTATCCAAATAACATATCCACATTTAAATATCTGGAAAATGCATTCTCCTCACTATATATTAATGTAAGTTCCAAATAGTGTATAAATAAGTCAGCATAAATGGAAGCAAAAGTAGCACCCATTGCTGTGCCCCTTATTTGTAACAAAAAAAAAAAAAAAAAATTCAGTTTTGTATCTAAAAACATTATCCCCGGGATTCATGAATCTCGGCGCAAGGCCGGCGTAAGGTCTGCGCCGGCGGTGCAGTGGATAGCCGGTGCAGTAGCGCCATATGCATATTAATGAGAGTGCACCGCAACCACAGACACGTGCGTAGTGTACGTGAGCGAGCCCAGGTAGGATGCGTCTGGAGGCGTGTCTAAGCCGGCATGAGGTGAGCAACCTAATGTGCTGACAGCCACGGTCCGCCCATAATAGTAATGGCAGCAGCCAGGTCCCATGCAGAATGAAACGCACGTAGAGTGTGCAGCATAGTACCCGTCCCAAATAAACGGAGAAGCAAATACAAGCCACGAAGGCTTAAGTGTACCCATCCAAGGAGCAAAGGATACGCATATGACCGCGTTTGTCCCGCAATGCACCGTCAGTGGTTACACTCAGAGAAGGTGTACAGCAGCATGTCAGCGCCGCACCGACATAGGAGCAGCGACTAAGGTCACCACCTGTCCCACTTTGGGTGGGGCAGTCTCTCTATGGGCAGTTGTGTCCCGAAAAAACGTATTAAAATGGCAAATGTGCTAAGATTGTAGGACATAATGATATCCCGTATTTAATGTAATGGTAGCATGAATTGGTCATTTCTGTAACTGAAATACCTAAATGTCATAAGAAACAGAATAAGCAAGCAAATTGCCACAACAATAAGCTTCTACTTAGGCAAACAAGTGAAGTTCTATGCTATATACTGACCGTGTGTAAGTGTCGGCCTGTAAACTCATATGTGAGTCCCGGAAATATCCCAGCTTGGAAACTGGAAAAGGTGGCAACCCCAGTAGCGACATGGGCATGGTCACCAGGGTTACCAGCTGTCCCAATGTGCCATGGACAGTCCCTGAGTGGACAGTTGTGTCCCTGCAACAATCGGAAAAATGGAAAATGACCTCTGATCCCCTGCCAAACATATTCCCGCAATATACATGTAATAGTAGTATAAAACATATACATTTGTATATGAAACACATACATGGCATAAGAATATGAATAAGGAACCCAAATGCTTACAGAATAAGCTTATAGTATGGCAAACAAGTGAAGTTCTGTCAACTGCACTTGCCGTGGGTATGTGTAGTCCTGCAAATCTCGAAGTTTCCACATAACATGCCTCACTATGGGCATTGGAAAAGGTGCCAACCATAATGGTCACAAGCAGTTGTGAGAGTACATAGCCGGGTAGCTGTGTCGACATAACAACAGGAAGGAATCAAGACACCTTAAACACAGGCAAACATGTGCATAGCAACATATCCCACACCCAGCAACGTCTCTGTCGCATACACTGGATGGCGTATGTTGAAGTGTAATATCCAGAAGCAGAACCCATGCATTCAGATGTAATACACAATAGCCTCATTGTACATGTCAGTCCCACCCATGTACACCTGTGCACCCTAACCTGCTAGCATCCGTGTGCAGCTATACACCCACACACAATGTGCATACCTGAAATGTGGTAAGATGTTTGTGTTAGGCAATGCCACGCGCAAATCATTACCCACATGTCACCAGCCCACCTCAGGTACAGATATGTAAATGGCTGCATGTGAATGTGTCTGCAGAATGTGTACATCCCGCATGTGGTATGTACCCGTCGAAACCATATAGGTTTGCATACGACACGGTGCACATAACTGTACACATGTGGACAAGTCGGTTTGTTGAACCACCGCATCGATGTTTAGCTATGCAGTGAAGTCGATCACATATAGCGGAACACGTGCCTATCAAACAGGACATCCTAACAGGGTGCTACAGGCAAAGAAGGGGAAGGTGGGACACCACATGTGGAGAGTAGCGTTGCCGGATGGCCAAATACACACGGTCAAGGTAAAGGACGGAACAACATGCATATGGCCGGATGGATGTTGTTCGAAATATATATATATAGACACACATATGAAGTGCCAGTTTAGACTCGAAATACTATATAATGCATTGAATTGTACCGTACAATATGGCAGTAGAAGTAAGCCTGCATGTAATTGGTGAAGCTAAGCTGTAGTGTGATGGAATTCTGATCGTGGCAGTAACCAGTACAGCAGGCTTATGTCTGTCAGCATTAATTATCTGCTGGGTTACAGAACAATAAATGTATGTACATGCATAACATCACCCCTACCTCTGAGGAGGATGGCCTTGTGAGCTCAATCGAAGATAACAGTACAACTCCTTACCAGAGAGACAAAGCAGCGTATTAAGAAATTAACTGAGTACTGTATCGGAACAGTCTAGGGTCCTTGAAACAGTTACAATCACAGAAGGACAGTGTAATTGACAAGGTGCCTGGCAAGGCTGTGTTATTCTCATGGGAAAACATTTTAAAAGCACGACCCCAGCACCCACGTATGTATAGACTATTGTGGACCATAGTGATGGAAATGCCCTGTGACCGACCACGTCAGTAAGGTGGGCAAAAGCTGATTGTAAACACTATATAAAGTAACTGCTTACTGTATAGAGTCAGACAAAACTCTCATACTTGGACTGTATATGATTTAGCCTGCCTGTGTACACTACTAAAACTTTCTGAACCCGAGCCTCCTGTGTTATTGACTGTCACTTAGAAAAGCCTACTGATAACTACAGTCTGGTTTTAACAACTTATTTGACATTGTAATCCTTGTAATCCAGAATTCCCTTGGTAAGCTACAGTCAGAGTGCATGGCTGGTTAGACATCTACGCAGGAGAATATGCCTAAATGGTTCTTCTTGAATGAAAAGACCTCCGACTGAATTGTTGTGTGTAAAGAGGCTGTTTACTGTCTGATCTGTGGCTGAAAAGCGGAAAACTGGATCCCAAGAAGAAATCGTGCAGCCTTAAACAGGAGGCTCAGGTAAGGAGTGTTTGCCTCTTTGTCTCTATTGTAGATCAGGGACCAGACTACATTGTGTTTCTGTTAACAGTAGTGATAGCGGGTCGAAGACCTACCCACATACTGTTAAATCTGAACATAGGTCAGGGGAACACACAGCAGAGTAAATAGTCATTGTAGACACTACAGTGGATACAGGGAAGGAGACACCACGTGGTATGAGAAAAGGGTATGTAGCTGTCGTGTAGAGGATATGGGAGATTATTGAAGAAACAGATCATGTGATTCGCGTTTGACGGGTGACGTGAAGTATATGCAATCGCAGAGAGCACATAATGTGAGTTATCCAGCAAAATGGGGTAATAAATACGACATTTATGGTATATTACACAAAATATCGTTACTGAAACATTGTAATCCCTGAAAATGTGATGCACATGTTCTACGGTAAACACCTGTTCCACCCTGAGAGGGACAGTCCCTCTTTGGCCAGTTGTGTCCTGCAAACAAACCGAAAAAATGGCAAATGTCCTGAAATCACAGGACAAACATTTCCCAGATATATTTCAAAATGGTAGCATAAAACAGTAATTATGTATCTGGAACAACAAAATATCATAATAAACAGAATAAGCAACTGAAATGCTACAACAATTGGTTGCTCTCCTGGCAAAAAGTGAAATCTTGTCCCATGTACTGGCCGTGGGTATGCTTTTCCCTGGAAAATTACACGTTCCGAACACTAATGTCCCACATTGTGCATTTGAAAAGGTGGCAGCCCTAAGATGTGCAGGCGACAAAACAGCGACAATTGGGTATCCGTCATGCACATAGGTGGATTGAGGTAGTGAACTGAAGGGAACAGAACACAACAAATGTCAAAGCATCATACGTACACAGAGAAGATCATAATACAGTAGTACCGATAGCCCCCCCCCCCCACAACACCCTACCACCTCCGATACCACATCCAGGATATGAAGTGGGAGGGCAGGCTAGTCCCCACACGTTATCCTGTGGCAACAGAGGTAGCACAACGACCAAATGTAACAGAAGCTGTTGAAACCACATCCCGAACTCGTAACATACCTAGGAACACCCGAGTAAGAAGACAGTCACTAGAACAGAGTGAGGATATCTGTCAATTAATTGAAGTACCGAACCCTCATGCAGGACAGGAAGGCCAGGACCCAACCCCGTAGTGTATAGACCGTGGACACCAGAAGATATCCGTAAAGTCACAGAGGGAATTCCCCATCTACAAAGTAATCGCTATTCACCATGCAATACCCCTGTATCTTCTGATCAGAAAACAAAGGGGGAATGGCGGATGGTACAGTATGTACAAGCTGTAAATCACGTAATAATACTTAGGGTAGCGATGGTGCCAGACCCACACACTATATTCAATGCTATGAACACGCCACAGAACTATCTTACCGTGGTACATATAAGCTATGCTTCCTTTGCAATACCTATACATCCAGATAGTCCGTGTTGCCATTATGTACATTCAGGGTAACAGATACAGCCATACCCGGCTATCGCGGGGATACTGTGAAAGTACAACGATATTCCCACAGGAGATGGCTAGCTACATTCCGGTGTTAACTCCACCAGGGGCCAGTCAAGTTCTACTTTATGTGGATGATATTCTGCTTGCGGCCCCTACCCAGCAGCAATGTATGGAAGATACAATAGCATTATTCAGATATTCAGCAGAACAGGGACATAAAGTAAGCAAGCATAAATTGCAACTACAGAGAATACAGGTCAAGTACCTGGGATATGTGGTATCCAAGTAGGGTAGAACATCACATTACGATAGGACGGTAGCAATTTCATAAGCACACAAGTCAACTAACAAGAAGGGAATGAAGTCCTGTCTGGGCCGACTAACATTTGTCAAAGCCGGTTACCAAACAATGCTGTGGAATCCGCTGTATTGTCTGCCGTAATCTTTAATACATCTATGGCAGCACAACACATACTACACTGGATAACAGTAGCAGAAACAGCTGTCTGCAGACTAGAACGATTGATAGCTGCAACATCTGTAGTAGGTCTTCTGAATAATCATAACACATGTTGTCAGACTGTAGATTGTAAGCGGAGATATATGACGTCAGTCTTGATGCAACAGCATGGAAGTAAGCAACGCTACATAGCTCACTACTCATTGCAGTTGGACACTGTGGCATGGTCAGTGCCACATTGTGTACAGGCAGTTGTTGTAGCACCCATGGCAGTACAGGCTCCGGCCTTAATGTTACTAGACCACCCTCTCACTGTGAGAATGTGTCATGCAGTTGCGATCAGTCTGCTGCAAGAGAAGATAGCATTCCTGACCCATGCTAGACATTTGTCTTGTTTGACCATACCACTGATTCAACCTCATATGGTGATTGAGCGTTGTACAACATGAAACCTATCAGCGTCCGTCCGACACCTGTGTATGGCACACCACACAGTTGCCTATACGAAATGGATTAAATAACTACACACAGACATGATATCACTGATATACCCTTAGATGATGCAGAGGTGACAGTTAATGTAATGCGGATCATGTAGACAGAGTCCAACAGGAACGAATCAAGTAGGGTATGCAGTAGTTATTGATAATGAGATTGTAGACGGCCAAACCCTGCAGCATAACGTGTCTGCTCAAGCAGCAGAATAGATAGCTTTAACACGTGCTTGTACTGTAGTGGAAAACTGATGTGTGGACATATGTCCCGATAGTCAGTATGTTGTCTGTACAGTGCATGTTTATGAGCAGCAGTGGAAGAATAGGGGAATGATAACATCCACCGGTAAACCGATTAATCATGCGCAATTGATCTTGAATGCATTAGACTCCATTCAGTCACCCACTAAAGTAGGTAAGTGTAAATGTGCAAGTCATAGAAAGCAACAGGATAACAGTAGGAAAGGTAAGGCATGGGCCCATGCATCTGCAAAACAAGCATCCTCACAGTTGGAAAGTGTTTGTGTGAATGAGGAATGACAAACCTCAGACAGTTTAGATGTAGAAATTTTACAAACAATGCAAACATCAACTACGAAAGCAGAAAAGCCGGCGTGGGTATGACGAGGAGCAATCCCTGAACACGGACGCACATATCCACAGTGATAAAGCCAATATTAACGTCTAATGTATTCAGATATGCGGCTTTGTGGAGCCATGGGTAGAGACATGTCTCAACAGGGGACGGTACATTTGGTTAACAGAATACCTAACATACGGAATTCTGAACCACATACAAACATCATGAGCAGCGTGTCACATTTTCAGTAGATATCATGCACAGGGAGCATTTAAACCGAAGGAGTGAGTTTACCTACACCACCATAACTGTTCCGTACTATTTGTATGGAGTTCATACATCTGAATAAATGTGAAGGGAACAAATACTGTTTAGTGATTACACATATATATAATCATAATGGGTAGAAGCATTCCCAACCATGAATCCGGATGCAGCAGCAGTGGCAAAGGTGCCAGTACAATAAAGTATCCCTAGATCTGGCATGCTGTAAAGAAGCTACAGTGACAATAGAACACATGTAGTGAACCAGACAATCGCAACCTGGGGGATTATTTTGTATTTCCATGAATGTAAATTGCATGTACAACCCACAGTCAGCATGACAGCTGGCCGTAAGTGGGATCCCGAGAAATAAGTAGAGGAGGTTGGTGGGTGACATCCAGACGACTTACATGTGCTGTCTACCTCTAGCATTGCTGAGCATGACAACAGTTCCAAATGTAAAGTGCTGCACGCTTGAGTAGTATGTGGAGTGGCATATCATGTGCCAGAGTGGAAAGCTGTCATGCCTGCAGAGCCGGAGGTCGATGGCTCATTAACAGGTGACATGAGAGGATTGTTAACCAATAACACTGTTCTTCAGTTAAAGTCTTTTACAGATAAAGAGCAAACGAAGACGGACGCATAGCTGACACCAGTCTCCTGTGTGCATGTCACTGTTATCCAAAGAACATTATTGGCAAGTGGAAAGTGTGAAGGTCTGTACCAGCTCCTGTTGTAGCGCCTACTGCAGTAAAGTTTGCAGAGAGGTCGTCCTGGGTCCACCTCACATTTTACAAACCCGGTAAAGGATATCAAGTCTGATTGACATCTTGTAGCTGATATACCATAGAGCCTGAATCACCGGGCAAGACTGTATAACAATACAAAGCAACCCCAAAGACATTTCTGTTTGCTGTCCTAATGGTTATACACCTATTAACCATGTTTGTGTTTACTTTACATTTGCTGGGACCTTACCTGCACATAACTACACGGATACAAATACTGATACGTGATGAACTGGCCACAGAGTGTCTTCCACACTTCAACAAATACCTAGGCATGGCGTGTGCATATACAGACTATGAACACTTTAAATTGCTGTGTTTGTACTGCCATACGTACATCATATGGAGGACTTCCGATGCATGTTGTCCCCTTGGGGATAGATTGAGACTTGTGAATATTTACACTCTGATACAGGTTCTGTGAGATCACAGGACAACGTGGCACTGTACTTACCTGTCACACAAAAAGGAAATGTATGTTATCATAAACATGATACAGTTTCAGTTTGTGGGAGTATTTGTAACATAACTGTGTCTTACGAATGTCATATAACAGCCAAAGATCACAGTACTACTTGTAGCACCATTCATTATCTGTATTGAAACATCATGAGAACAATGTGGAAGGATGTGCAGAAACATCCTGAATTGTATAAACAGTCCTCTGTTAGAGACAGGAAAATGTTACATGCAGAGGTAACCGCATCAGTAGTAAAGTAGAATATTGTTATGTTGTTTGTGGGAAAAAAGCATATCAATGGTTACCTGGGAATTGGTCCGGCAGTTGTTATTTGGGTTATCTGGCTCCAGTCACATGACATACTGCACAATTGCCTCTGGGTGCGAAACGTACTATAACACATATAGCTCGAAGAACTGGGAACACAGTCGAGAAACCTAGTAATCCAGTGGGTGAAATGGAAGCTGTTCTGACATTCCAGTCTTCTGCAAGAGATAAAGGAATACCGATTCATATGGACTTGTGTGACAGCGTCATAACCTGGGCTGGAACACTCCCAGCTGGTGGAGTAGTGAAATGAAATCAATCAGGGAACAGAGGAAGTTATCAAAACCTGTCGGAGGGATGATGAATGTGACTTTCCACACTTGAACTTGTGACTGATGAACTGGATGCAATGAGAACTGTTGTGTCACAAAATGTAATAGCGCATGACTGCACCGTGGCGCCGCGAATTGGTACGTGCGCGCTTATTAAAGAAGATCGCTGTGTCCAACTACCACATGAAAAGACCAGAATCAACGCCCACCTAGAGGTAATACAGCAGGTGTCATCCATGGCGGAACCAGGCCCAAACCCACTGACGAACCATTTCCACAAACCATTTGGTGGATGGGGTCGGTCATACTGAATATCATGATTGCCATTTGTGTTGTTCTGCTCATATTGGGAGCATGTGTCTATTGCGGGATACTTTGCATGTAAGTATTAGTCAGGAACTCTGGCGACATATCTGTACCCGAGACTATGTATCAAGACCTGTAGTGGTATTTGTCAATAGAAAATGCAATCCTTCATGAAATGTACAACAAATTACTTGCCTAGTTAAACGTTCCACAGAGGAAGAGGCTAGGGAATGAAATAATGTTGTATATGTTTCTGGATAGAATAGAAGCAATCAAAGGAGGGAGAATGTTAGCAAAATACATATTTAAACATATATATGACGTGCAACTTTAGAAGCAAATAGTGTATAATGCATATTATTCTATCGTACAATATGGCAGTAGAGCTTATCATGCATGTAATTGCCTGTAGTGTAGCTGCAGTGTGATTGAACCCTGACCCTAGCAGTAACCAGTGCAGCAGGTGTATGTCATTCAGCATTAGTCATCTGCTCGGTTAGAGAATAATACATGTATGTACAGGTATATCTGTCATCCTTCCACTGAGGAGGATAGGCTTGTGAGCTGTAACACAGAGTACAGCTGCTCAGCAAAGAGACAAAGGAACCTAGTAGGTAATGGAGTGAGGACCGGATCTGAACAGTGTTGGAACCGTGACAGAGCAGAATTTACGCAGTACAGTCTAATTGAATATGTGGTTCGCACGGTTGTGCTATCCTCATGGGAAAACATTTAATAAGCATTACCTGAGCACTGTTGTAGGAATACAACGTTGTGGACTCTAGCAATGTAAATGCCTTGTGACTGACCACATCATTAATGTGTGCAAAAGATGATAATATACACAATGCTCATACAGATGTAACATGTATAGAGTACAACAAATGTCTACACATGTACTGCATAGTTCTTTGCCTCCTGCTGCACAGTAGTAAAATGTTATTAACCTCAGCTTCCTGTGTTATTGACTGTCATTTTGAAAATATGAATGAGTGTTACAGTTTGATTTAAACAACTTAATTGACAGATGTGTACATTCTAGCATGGGAATAGGTCAAGCCAACCATCACAATGTCCATGTGTACCACATACAAACAGCCTGTAACACGCAGTAGTAGTGCATGAAGGCATACACGACTGTGGGAATAGTACAGGACATATGGCAGGTGCCAAGTGCAGATGCATGACACAAACCCCAGGATGGGTGTGCCTGCAAAGAGGAACATGTGCCAACCACAACTCCCACAGATGTACCAGCAATAAAAACACATGGCAACCACACAGAAACACTACTGTCCAACACACGACTGCAACGGAGCCTGGTCAAACACCAACATGAAGCATGCACAAACAGGGACTTGTGTAATGTTTGCCTTAACACCCCCCCATAGGCCAAAGAAGAATAGAATGGACATATGCATGTAATGTTGTGAAGGATGTGTGGTAGTCCTCAGTATCACAGTGTTAGGGACACAGATACACTGTCATCAACTGTGACGTATGTGCACTGTACACAGCATACCTGCATGTAATACAGAGGACAATCATGTGCCACAGAAATATACACTGGAGAAAGAGTATAGGGATAGACAATTGTAAATGTGACAAACTATGAATATAGGTTCATATGACCATAGGTACAGGGTAGGCCATCGTCCCAGGTTCAGCCATAACACTACACCATAGTTAGGATGACTTTGCCAACCTTCTGTGCTTCAGATAAAATACTCATGATTTTGCTGTACCTCCGTCAAGCAGTGATAATGATGTAATCCCTGGCATATACCTGCAATTCCCATCCAATGGACAACATACCCGAACAAGGCTAGGAAGGATCTCTGTCTCACATGTACTGTGATGTAGATCCACAGCATTATGAGTGTCTGGGTGATATATGTGTCACTCAAACACATCCCATTAATGACCGTGACAAGGTAAATGTCACCTGCCCTAGTGGTTCTGGGGATGCAGATACAGTAGGTGAAGCATACACATGACATATGGGTTGACATGGCCACGTATGTCAGGCACAGGTCAACACTAAACAGCAGGTATGTGACGTAATGTGGCAGGGGTCCTACAAGTGGGCCAGCATAACACAAAATGATGTCATCCTGCATCTGTACAACAATTAACCTATGAGGGCTTCCCAGCTGCTGTAGGTGTATGGTCAGATACAGTCTGAATGGGGCAATGTAGTAAATCATAGGTGTAACACGTAATGGGTACAAGGAGACAATGACCTAGCCTGATGTAGATGTGAATCCCTGCACAAACAGGTGGGCAATGTAGAAGTCCCACACAACCATGATAGCAACGTGTGTGTTGAATGAATGGTGACCAACAAACTCTGTCCCCTGATCCCTGGTAATCACCCCTGTGCTGAGTGGACAGCCACCTATATGCTGGACAGGGGTGACCTGTAGTTCTCCACAGGTATGATGTTGCATTACTTAGCAGCCAGCTCTGGGACAGGTCCCTGACAGCAGATATGCATCTCTTGGAGGGCCCCTCGGAGGATATCTGTGTCAGATGTCCGTCCCACTATGACACCTGTGTTGCAGTCATCTACAAACAATGTTGCCCACAAAACCCCTGTGTGTGCCTGTACCGTGGAAATGTAGATGTATGACAGGAGTGGACCCACGGAAGGGCCCCATGGGACACCACTTGCGACAGGCAGTAGGTCTGTCATGCTGCCAGCAACTATGACTGTGTGGGTTGTGTCGCATAGACAGTTTCCAACACATTCTGTGATGTCAGTGTCCACATCCCAGCCAATGGGTTTATCAACGATACTTGAGGGGGGTAATGTGATGAAGGCCTTTGCCAGGTCGAGGTAGGCTGTATGGACTGCAACACCCCCATCAATGGCCTCGGTGACTGTCGAAGATTTCACCCATGCCTTAAAGGCATGAACCGCCCCTGAACAAGACAAACCGTGTTGGATGCAAAGTATGTATGTCCCCTATGCAGTCATATACGAGCATGATGCGATCCCTCCCCATGTCTTTGCAGATAGGTCACCTCATGGTAATGGGACAGTAATAACCAGGCTCAGTGGAGGCATTGGCCCTGTGATGTGGGACTACAGTTGCCATGCGACACAACCTGGGTACCTTACCTGAGGTGAGGCTACAAAGAAATAGCTGTCCTAACTGTGGGTCTAATACCTCAATGAGATAGTGGAGTACACAGTGGGGTCACCAGCTGGTCTCATGGATGCTATGTCCACTACCCTGGAGAGAGCATGTCCCACCTGTGTGTCACAGAACATTTGTTGACCACAAACCGCTGGTACAGACATCTCCTCATGTGTGGGGAGGGTGTGGAGATGTCCATACTGGACTTGTCAGCCTGTTTGTTGGCAATGTGTGTATGTTGAGTAAACTCCACCTCTTTGTGAACCCAGTCAGAGCATGTGGGAGTGACCTCCCAGGTGTTGAGCATAGCATCTGATGGTGGTATGATTGTCAGCCAGGTCCATGTAGGTATATCTGTGGAATGTGCCCTGGACCATGGCACGACAGTGTGTAACTCTACACATATGATGACTAAGGGTGTCATACCTCACAAGGTGTCCGCTCCACGTTGTAGTAGCCACCTCCTCGTGTTGTACATCCTGTGTATGGCTGGGGTACACCACACTGGATGCTTGGCATTGGTACAATGAACCACAGTTGGTTAAGTGAATGCCAGGTTCATGCAGTCCTGTAGGTACTGGTAGATGGCAAATGTGATTGATGCAGTGGCTGCAGTACTGTCGACCACTGGCTCAGGGGCCTTAAAGGAGACCACAGTAGTGTGCAGAATTGTGTAGTCTGCCTCTGAGCAAGCAATGTGTATGGTAACTGGCAACACTCACAGCAACGGATGCCAATAGCAGAAGCCAATGTCCAAATAACATAGTTTAACTTCTGCATGATAATATGTCTTATCATACATGTATTGACACGTGTGTGCTAATTACAATTGCAAATGGCCGGTAAGACTGGCCTAAAGCTCCCGTGATGTACACAGTCTGGAGGTGTTGTTCCGATAATAAAGTGGCAATATCACCCAATCGTGACCGCTGGGTATGAAAGTGGTTGCTAACCTGCAACACTGGATGTACACCATTGGGTTCTGGTGTCGGAAGACCGCGGTTCCTGTAGCACTACACAGTATGGGTAGACAAGCAGACATCGCGATTGCTCAACACACAGCATCAGTGAAACCCCACTGCTTACAAGGACACAGTCCGACAAGCTCTACACTTTACATATGCACAGTGGTGTCCATTGTAGGACCCAAAAATTGTCTAAAGACAGGAATGCCGCCTTCTTTCATCACCTAACTGAACTCATTGTCGTCACAGGTACACATATGCACCGCAAGCGTGTTTAATGTTGCTGATAGCCGTCCATGTAATGCAGCACAGATGCACAGAAATACCCAGGGTACCGGGTCCATAGAACTGCGTCCACATCACAGTCCCACACATGACGGATGTGTAATGGGTACTGTAAATTGTTGCAGTCAAGGGATTCTGGGTATGTAGACTCTGGGCTCGGTGTTGTTTCGCAGGCAATCCTTTGTCCCGCCCCGTGGGAGGATGTGTCGCGTATCACCTGCCTTACTCTCCGCTAATAATGCAAACCATCCACCGGAGAATGCTAAATGCAGGTGTGGAATGTGTACAGCCCTATACTAGTGTCCAGTAGGCAATTCTCATGGATGGACACCCGTATGGCCAAGATGGCACCCACAACTGCAAACCCGGGTAAATTACATAGCCGCGGTAAGGCATAACACAAGAAATACACATAGGGACTACAGTTGACATTCCACATACAAAGCCGGACCGTCGTGCCAACACCGGCGTACACAGCACTCAATCTGCCAGCAACAGAATGAGGAGCACCCGCTACCGTACAGCGGAACAGATGTGCGACCTGTGGAACACATACTAATGGCACACACACAACGTCAAGTAGGATATGTAAATATGGCATTCCCACCTATGAAGACAACATGGTTAAATGAAAACATAGGTAATCAACATGTTCCGGTGGTGTTATATTGGAAATACGGTGACGGATATGTCCCATTGGGATGTCTGAGGTTTATATGAAGCAGTTGCTAACCAGCATCTTTGGATGTATGTCATTTGTTCACAGTACTAAATCACCTGGCTATGTAGCACCATGTAGACTGGGTAGTGGAACAGACATCCGCGATTGGGGAACATACACCAGCAGTGAAAAGCACTGGGCAGGTGGACACAGTCCAGCAACATCTAACTTGACATATGCACATCGGTGTCCATTGTAGGACCCAAAAATTCTATTCATGGAATGCCTGCTAGCTTCCTGCATTACTCACGTGATCTCATTATGCGTCACTGCGTCACAGGTACACATATGCACATAGCGTGTTCAATGTTGATGATAGCTGTCCATGAAATGCAGCACATATGCACAGAAATACCCAGGGTGCCGTGTCCATAGAACTGCGTCCACATCACAGTCCCGCACACATGAAGGATGTGTAATGGGTACTGTCGACTGTTGCAGTCAATGGAGTCTGGGTATGTAGAATCTGGCCTCGGTGTAGTTTCGCAGGCAATCCTTTGTCCCGCCCCGTGGGAGGGATGTGTGCATAGCACCTGCCTTACTCTCCGCTAATAATGCAAACCATCTACCGGAGATTGCAAAATGCAGGTGTGAAATGTGTGCAGCCGTACACCAGTGTCCAATAGGCAATTCACATGGATGGACAAGCGTATGACTAAGATGGCACCCATAACTGCAAACCCGGTGGAATTACACTGCCGTAGTAAGGCATTACACAAGTAATACACATAGGGACTACACTTGACATTCCCCATACAACAAACACTGACAACCAGCCGATGATGTCCAAAGCAAAGGCGGTACTGTAGACACCGTCAGTGACCACTCAGAGCACACCAGTAATTAAATGCAGTCACCATAGTTTACTGAAGCTCTTTTCATCTGCCTCATAAGCAGACTTATTCAGAATACATACAATGCAGTCCAACCTACTACATGTAAAGCCCTTAATTGGTCAGTAAATTAGATGTGCTAGGTATTACTTACATGCCTCAAAGGCAAACAAAGCAAACAAACATTACTTGGGTTACAGATTCCAAAACAAAAAAAAATTTTAAAGAAAATTTAATTTTAGACATTTTGTCA